>NC_086318.1:263508579-263808579 GCF_036172605.1 Pelobates fuscus | reverse complement strand
GCCCACGCTCTCTAGTCAAATCAGGGTTCTAATTCAGCAGGTTATTTGCAATATTTCACAAGTTATGGGCCATTTTCACAGAATTGCAGAGGATTCTTTCAGCATGCGTCCTGCTTGATCAGTAGTCCGGCCTGCCCCCCCATATTTTTTTAAAATATAAAATGTTTCTACTTTTAACAATCTATTGCCATCAGGGCCAGCCTTAGGCGTGTGCAAGCTCTTAAATGGAGTGTTCCTAATCTCAGCTCGTTACCTGTATAAAAGACACCTGTCCACAGAAGCAATCAATCAATCAGATTCCAAACTCTCTAACATGATTTCCCTCGGTATGGTACTCCATGCAAGATCTCACCTTGTGGAGTTTCAATGATCATGAGAAAGGTGAGGAATCAGCCCAGAACTACATGTGAGGATCTTTTTAATGATCTCAAGGCAGCTGGGACCATAGGCGCCCCCAAAAAATCCAGAAAAACGCATGTCAAAAATGTTATAAATTGATTTGCATGTCAATAAGTGAAATAAGTATTTGTTCAAAAAACGGCTTTATTCACACACAGACATTTCAGGGCGTGCCCTGATCGATGTAAAATGGCATGTAATTGTAGGATTAACAAGTAAACATAATATAATGGACACGCAGGTCCCAGCGAAGAATGCATGGACAACATTTGAACAATAGTACATATTATACAGAAATGTTGTGTAATCAAGTTTAACACGTTAGAGTAGGCATACGGGTAACCGAGTTGCGGTTTAAGGATAGGTATTCCTATACTTTGTATGTTGTGTCAGCCTGTTGGCCACACATAATATGATCTTGCCGCCTTTGGACCACATCTCTAAAGAGATGGTGAAGGCTATTGGACCAACTTTAGTTACATTGTTACATAGTTACATAGCTGAAAAGAGACTTGCGTCCATCAAGTTCAGCCTTCCTCACATATGCCTTTGCTGTCGATCCAAAAGAAGGCAAAAAACCCAGTCTGAAGCGCTTCCAACCTTGCAACAAACCAGGAAAAAAATTCCCCCTTGACCCCAAAATAGCAGTCAGATGTCTCCTTGGATCAAGCAGCTATTAGCCCACTAATTAGAAATTGTATCCCTGTATGTTATGTTTTTGCAAGTATTTATCCAATTGCAATTTAAACATCTGTATAGACTCTGACAAAACCACCTCTTCCGGCAACGAATTCCATATCCTTATTGCTCTTACTGTAAAAAAACCTTTTCTTTGCCTTAGATGAAATCTCCTTTCTTCAAGCCTAAATGTGTGACCTCGTGTCCTATGTATAGCCCTGTTTATGAATAGATTTCCAGATAATGGTTTGTACTGGCCCCGAATATATTTGTATAATGTGATCATATCCCCTCTAAGGCGCCGTTTTTCCAAACTGAAGAGATTTAAATTTTTTAACCTTTCTTCATAACTACAATGCTCCATTCCTTTTATCAATTTTGTAGCTCGTCTCTGCACTTTTTCTAGTGCCATGATATCCTTCTTTAGAACAGGTGCCCAAAATTGCACAGCATATTCAAGGTGTGGTCTTACCAGCGATTTATAAAGAGGCAAAATTATATTTTCATCTCGAGAATTTATGCCCCTATTTATACATGACAAAACCTTACTGGCCTTAGCAACGGCAGATTGACATTGCATATTACTACCTAATTTGTTGTCTATAACAATTCCCAAATCCTTCTCGTGTGTGGTTATCCCTAGTTCACTACCATTTAGGGTGTAAATTGCTTGTGCATTCTTAACCCCGAAGTGCATAACTTTGCGTTTTTCTACGTTAAATTTCATCTGCCATTTTAGTGCCCAGTCCCCCAATCTATCCAAATCCCTCTGCAGCAAGGCAATATCCTGCTCACGTTTTATTACTTTACAAAGTTTTGTGTCATCTGCAAACACTGATACATGGCTTTCAATGCCCATTTCAAGATCATTTATAAATATGTTAAATAGAAGCGGTCCCAAAACAGAACCCTGAGGGACACCACTTACCACTTTTGTCCAGCTTGAAAATTTACCATTTATGACAACTCGCTGTACTCTATCCTTAAGCCAATGTTCCACCCAAGAACAAGAATATTCATCTAGACCAATTTCTTTTAGTTTGAAGACTAACCTATTGTGAGGAACCGTATCAAATGCCTTGGCAAAATCCAAGTAGATCACATCCACTGCAACACCCTGATCTATATTTCTACTTACTTCTTCGTAGAATGCAATTAGGTTAGTTTGACGTGACCTATGTTTCATAAAACCATGCTGATTATTGCTAATAACACAGTTCTTCCCAATGAATTCCTGAATATTATCCCTTAATAGCCGTTCAAATAATTTCCCAGTCACAGAAGTTAAGCTCACAGGTCTATAATTTCCAGGCAAGGATTTTGAACCCTTTTAAAATATAGGAACTGCATCTGCCTTCCTCCAATCCTCCGGTACAATACCTGAAACAAAAGAATCTTGAAAAATTAAAAACAGAGGTTCACTTATTTCTGTTGCTGTTTGTGAGCTTGTCCTGTTCGTGTTTTGTGATGTCGTAGTGGAGGTGTTTGCCTCCAGCCTGATGTGTGAGTGTGAGTGTGTGATTGAAATAAGTATTTGATCCCCTATCAACCACTAAGATTTCTGGCCCCCGGGTATCTTTAATACAGGAAACAAGCTGAGGTTAGGAGCACTCTCTTAAAGGGAGTGCTCCTTACCTCAGCTCGTTACCTCTATAAATTACACCTGTCCACAGAAGCAATCAATCAGATTCCAAACTCTCCATCATGGCCAAGACCAAAGAGCTGTCAAAGGATGTCAGGGACAAGATTGTAGACCTCACAAGGCTGGAATGGGCTACAAGACCATTGCCAAGCAGCTTGGTGAGAAGGTGAAAACAGTTGGTGTGAATATTCGCTAATGGAAAAAACACAAAATAACTAACTGTCAGCCACCCTCGGTCTGGTGCTCCATGCAAGATCTCACCAATGATCATGAGAATGGTGAGGAATCAGACCAGAACTACACGGGAGGATCTTGTTAGTGATCTCAAGACAGCTGGGACCATAGTCACCAAGAAAGAAATTGGTAACACACAACGCCATGAATGATTAAAATCCTGCAGCGCCCGCAAGGTCCCCCTGCTCAAGAAAGCACATGCACAGGAACCTCTGAAGTTTACCAATGAACATATGAATGATTCAGAGGAGAACTGGGTGAAAGTGCTGTGGTCAGATGAGACCAAAATCGAGCTCTTTGGCATCAACTGAACTCGCCGTGTTTGGAGGAGGAGGAATGCTGCCTATAACCCCAAGAACACCATCCCCACTATCAAACATGGAGGTGGAAACATTATGCTTTGGGGGTGTTTTTCTGCTAAGGGGACAGGACAACTGCATGGCATCAAAGGGACAATGGATGGGGCCATGTACCGTCATATCTTGGGTGAGGACCTCCTTCCCTCAGCCAGGGCATTGAACATGGGTTGTGGATGGGTATACCAGCATGACAATGACCCAAATCACACTGCCAAGGCAACAAAGGAGTGGCTCAAAAAGTAGCATATTAAGGTCCTGGAGTAGCCTACCCAGTCTCCAGACCTTAATCCCATAGAAAATCTGTGGAAGAAACTGCAGGTTCAAGTTGCCAAATGTCAGTCTCAAAACCTTAAATGACCACTATAGTCACCCAGACCCCTTCCAGGTCCCCCAGGTTTTAACCCTTTAGATGTAAACATAGCAGTTTCAGAGAAACTGCTATGTTTACATTGCACGGTTAATCCAGCCTCTAGTGACGGTCTTCCTGAGAAATGCTTTCCTATGGGCGTTTTTAATTTAATAATTAATAATTCGTTTTTTTTTTTTAGCATTGCCCTGGCGCTGGATTAAAGTAAGTAGTTGAAGGGGTTTTAACCCCTTCAGCCTAGCGGGAGGGGGGCCCTGAGGGTGGCGGGTACCTAAGGGTTATATAGTGTCAGGAAAATTAGTTTGTTTTCCTGACACTATAGTGATCCTTTAATGACTTGGAGAGGATCTGCAAAGAGGAATGGGACAAAATCCCTCCTGAGATATGTGCAAACCTGGTGGCCAACTACAAGAAACATCTGAACTCTGTGATTGCCAACAAGGGTTTTGCCACCAAGTACTAAGTCGAAGGGGTCAAATACTTATGTCACTCATTGAGATGCAAATCAATTTATAACTTTTTCGACATGCGTTTTTCTGGATTTTTTTTTTTGTATTATTATTCTGTCTCTCACTGTTAAAATACACTTATCATTAAAATTATAGATTGACCATTTCTTTGTCAGTGGGCAAACGTTCAAAATCAGCAGGGGATCAAATACTTTTTTTCCCACACTGTACATCTCCCTGGTTCTGATCTAAAGCCCTTCTCCTTTTTATTCCATCTTCCATTCTAGCACTAGTTTAAAATCATATTCAACCTTCTAGCCAGGACCAGCGCTACCATTAGACGAATAAAGCATTCGCCTGGTGCGCCGGCCTGTTGGGGGCACCCACCGAGAGGTTTCATGGTGGACTACCCTGGCTGCTGCTGTGCTAGGCAAGTGCCTCCTTAACCACCATCCAGCGCAGCCATTTATCTGTTGGGCTCCTTTCCTGACCTCTCCTTAGCACCCTGGAAAAACACTCTGCTTGATGCTTGTAGTGGTAGCAGGAACATGACTTGGTTTCCCAGTTGCACCCTGCCTGTAAACACTATGCAGGGAGCAGGAAGCAGCCTGTGCTCAGAGTGCACGGCTCTCCTGCTCCTCTTGTAGAAACAAGAACACTTCCTACAGGTTGGACCTCTCTCTTCCATTCACATTACTTAGGACCATTTTGAGGTAAGGAAAAATGATTATTTTGTACATAATTGTAAATCGGTGTGTCTGTGCATGATAAATAAAGTGTGACTTTATGTAAAGCTGTGTAAGTTTGTGTTTGAGTGGCAGTGTTTAAGTGAGAATGTATAAGTGACACAGTGTGTTAGTGACACTGTGTATGTGTAACGGCTCTCACCATGCCTTTCAAATGGCTAGGAGTGCCAGACAGGGGATTTGAACCTGGGTCCTTTGTTGTCCTGTACTTTTGAGTAGTTCTAGTCCTGTTATACCTGGCTATGTCTGCAGCACTAGGGGGCTGGACTTCTTCTGTGGCTATTACCTGTGCTGCACCTGAGGCAGATCGCTCATCAACTCGGTATTTAAGCACTGCCTCACCATGAGAACTTTGTCAGTTCTTTAACTCTGGTGATCATGTGTAGTTCCTGTTTTCTTGTCTCATGGATGTGTTCTCCAGATTGACACCGGCTTCTGACCTTGGCTCCTCTCTCCGTTTATCCGGACCTCTGGCTTCCTCTGACTTCGGCTTACCCCTCAGGGCCGCCATCAGGGGGTGACAACCATAACGGTTGTCACGGGCCCGGCGGTCCTGGGGGGCCCGGACTGCTTTGGCAGTCCAGGGCCCCACAATTACATTATGCACCTATATATAATGATGAGCGCAATATATAGGTGCAGCCGCGGGCCCCCCCGGCTCCCTATACTTGCAGAGGGGGACCAGCGGACTGCAGCTGTACTCTACAGCATTTCCCTCTCTCTCACACGCCATGGCAACGCTCCGCACGGCGCGCACACCACATCTCGCGGGAGTGAGAGAGAGAGGGAAATGCTGTAGAGTACAGCTGCAGTCCGCTGGGCCCCCTCTGCAAGTAAAGGGTGCCGGGGGGGCCCCACAATGGCACCGGACCGGACCACCAGGGATCAAAGAAACTATCCCTCTCCCTGAACCAGGTAAGAAACAGGGAGGGGGGGGGGGGATTACTTTTATTACATTTACATGCATACACTACTAAACACACACACACTGCATCCACAACACTAACACACACTCTGCATCCACAACACTAAAACACACACTGCATTCACTACACTAACACACACTCTGCATTCACTACACTAACACACACTCTGCATTCACTACACTAACACACACTCTGCATTCACTACACTAACACACACTCTGCATTCACTACACTAACACACACACTGCATCCACAACAATAACACACACACTGCACCCACAACACTAACACACACACTGCATTCACTACACTAACACACACACTGCATCCACAACACTAACACACACACTGCATCCACAACACTAACACACACACTGCATCCACTGCACTAACACACACACACACTGCATCCACTGCACTAACACACACACACACTGCATCCACTGCACTAACACACACACACTGCATCCACTACACTAACACACACACACTGCATCCACTACACTAACACACACACACTGCATCCACTACACTAACACACACACACTGCATCCACAACACTAACACACACTGCATCCACAACACTAACACACACTGCATCCACAACACTAACACACACACTGTGTAACGGATCGCCTGGCACCCCGACTGGGTACCTCCGTTAATGGATGCTCCTAGTGCTTCCTGAGGACTCCAAGCACTCTGGCAGACACCACAATCACCGAATCCAAGAAACCTTTTAAATTCTCTCAAGCATATGAATGCTGTAGACCATTGAATAGGAACCATACGAGTAGGCTTGTACTCCTAGCAGTCAACTGGAACAGCATGCAATAAATCCTTCCCCCCAATAATGAGACGACACATCACTTTGAGGGTAAAACAGGAACTCTGGACTGGCTCATCCAGCCTGGCTTTTATTTCCATCTCACACATACAGGCCACACCCAGGGGGAGGCATAAAATAACCAATCCGAGATATGGTACAACCCACACATCCCCTCCCTTTAGCCTGAGAGATAATCCACTTATTATACAGTTTAAAACATAACTTTTACACAATATCTGTAACTTCAAAACCATACATCACATTCACACAAAATTACATATCCACAATCAATCCATTCCGGGGAACAACATATTAAAAAATGGCATAAATCCGACCAGGGGTTCAAAAGTTAGTAATAGTATCTTTTAAAACCCCTGTCAGCATTACTTTCCAGCTCAGACCGGTTACCTCCCACAATGCCTCACAATCCCTCCCCCCTGGCCTGGAGATAATTGAGGAAGGAATCTAATTATCTCCAAGGACTGAGGCAAAACTCCATTACCCACATGGCAGACAAAAAGACAGCTAAAGACATAAAATACTTTAAAATACAGAAAGTTACTTTTTATCCATAACACACAGACATTTCACATATCCCCAGATAGCTGGGATCTGAGCGCACAAAACTACCGAATAGCGCGCAGATCCTACTCACACAGTTCACTCGCCACGGAGCCGAAGTCTTTAACTACACGAATGGGCTCCATGGCATAACTATCTGGGTTAACACATTCACATAAGGTCTGGTCCATAGTCCAAAGGCAAGAGGCGGGCAAGCAGCCCCCTCCAAGGACACGTGGCGAGTTCGGTTTCGCCACACACTGCATTCATTAAACTGACACACACACTGCATCCACTACACTGACACACACACTGCATCCACTACACTGACACACACACTGCATCCACTACACTGACACACACACTGCATCCACTGCACTGACACACACTCTGCATCCACTGCACTGACACACACTCTGCATGCACTGCACTGACACACACTCTGCATGCACTGCACTGACACACACTCTGCATGCACTGCACTGACACACACTCTGCATGCACTGCACTGACACACACTCTGCATGCACTGCACTGACACACACTCTGCATGCACTGCACTGACACACACTCTGCATGCACTGCACTGACACACACTCTGCATGCACTGCACTGACACACACTCTGCATGCACTGCACTGACACACACTCTGCATGCACTGCACTGACACACACTCTGCATGCACTGCACTGACACACACTCTGCATGCACTGCACTGACACACACTTTGCATGCACTGCACTGACACACACTCTGCATGCACTGCACTGACACACACTCTGCATGCACTGCACTGACACACACTCTGCATGCACTGCACTGACACACACTCTGCATGCACTGCACTGACACACACTCTGCATGCACTGCACTGACACACACTCTGCATGCACTGCACTGACACACACTCTGCATGCATTGCACTGACACACACTCTGCATGCATTGCACTGACACACACTCTGCATGCATTACACTGACACACACTCTGCATGCATTACACTGACACACACTCTGCATGCATTACACTGACACACACTGCATTCATTACACTGACACACTCTGCATTCATTACACTGACACACTCTGCATTCATTACACTGACACACTCTGCATTCATTACACTGACACACTCTGCATTCATTACACTCACACACTCTGCATTCATTACACTGACACACACTCTGCATTCATTACACTGACACACACTCTGCATTCATTACACTGACACACACTCTGCATTCATTACACTGACACACACTCTGCATTCATTACACTGACACACACTCTGCATTCATTACACTGACACACACTCTGCATTCATTACACTGACACACACTCTGCATTCATTACACTGACACACACTCTGCATTCATTACACTGACACACACTCTGCATTCATTACACTGACACACACTCTGCATTCATTACACTGACACACACTCTGCATTCATTACACTGACACACACTCTGCATTCATTACACTGACACACACTCTGCATTCATTACACTGACACACACTCTGCATTCATTACACTGACACACACTCTGCATTCATTACACTGACACACACTCTGCATTCATTACACTGACACACACTCTGCATTCATTACACTGACACACACTCTGCATTCATTACACTGACACACTCTGCACTTTGTGCTTTGTCAGGGGCCTCAAAATTTCTGGTGGCGGCCCTGTTACCCCTGACTCTCTTTCTGCTTGTGACCCCCCCTCCCACACACAGTATCACACCCCTCACACACACCGTCATGCCCCCCACAACAATGTCGTGTCACCATAATCCCAGGCACTGTCAGCCTCCCCAGACACAGTGATTGCATCCCCTCACATTGACACCTCCCCACACATTGTTACCCCTCCACACATTGTCATCACCCCTACACTGTCACCCCCACACTGTCAGCCTCTTCATGCATCCACACTCACATTAACCACTCCTAATCCTGTGAATTTCACCCCCTCCAAACTCACCTGTCCTTGCTCTGCCACGCTCACCCTGTCAAATTAACCTCTCTAATTCTGTCACACTCACCTTCTCTCACTCTGTCACACCCCCGAATCCTGACACACTTCTCCTTTTACATTAACCCCCTCCAATCCTGTCACACTCATCCCCCTACCTGCCACAATTGCCATGACACACTTACTACCACTTGACCTGTCACACTCCTTCATCAAACCACGTCATAGTCCCTCTCTCTAATTCTCTCTCACAATCACCCCACCCTGACCCATTTACCCCCTTTGCACTGTCACGCTCTACCTGCCACTGGTACCCCTTTACTCACCCTGTCACAGTCACCAGCTGAAAGCAATCATACACACACACAGTCAGGAAATATAGCTTTGCCATAAACACAATGCAGAAAGGCCACAAACAGACCCACATACACACAACACATTTCAAGCAGCTACCCCATACATATATAGTCCCAGACAAAAACGCACACATGCTCACAGAGACATACATTCACACACACACACACACGGATACTCTCTTTGAAACACACACTCTCAGGCACATACACAGGTAGACAGTGCAAGACACACTCAGAAATACACACAGTCAGATACACATTGTGACTTTATGTCTGTATTTGTTAATGTGTGTGTCTATGTGCATCAATGTGTTTATGTGTGTATGTATTGCAACTCTATTTATTTTTTTACTTTGGTGTTAGTGGGGCCTTGTGTTTGAGTTTTGCCTAAGACCTTATAAACTCTAGAGCCGCCTCTGGCCATACTGTCTCAAAGGCAACAAAGCCAATCTGGCAAATTTCAATTTGCAAAAGCAGAAATTGACAAATCTTATGTTTGACCCTTTAACTTTCCAAAGCACCATACAATCTGTACTTGAGGAGTACTGTTGTACTCGTGAGACATTACTCTACACAAATACGAGTGTTTCAGAGCAGTAAAATGTATTATACTGATAATATCATTGGTGAAAGAGCAGTATAATTGTGAAAAATGCAACAAAATATATATGGCTACTAAAAATACCCCATTTTGAATACCGTGGGTTGTTTACAAATGGTATGCCATGATGGGGTTAATTTTCATTATTTGGCTGCCATACGTTCTCAAAGGCAACAAAGGCCCAGCAAACCAATCTGGCAAATGTCAATGTGCAAACATAAAAAAGGGGAAAGTCCAACATTGATCCCTATAAGCAGGGGCGTACCTAGAGCATTTGGCACCCGGGGCGGGTCCTATTTTTGGCACACCCCCCCCCCCCCCCCCCCCCCTCAACTTTAAATATAAAAACAACCAAAACATTTTTTTATGTATTTAGCACTAAGCAGTGTTTGTGTTTTAAATGTATGGAGTATATGTGAGTGAATGTAGCGGTGTGTTTGTATGTAGTGTTGGCGTTTGAATGCAAGCATGCATTTGTGTGTTGTGTGGTATTTGAATGCAGTGGTATGGTTATATATAATGGTGGGGTTTGTATGTAGTGTTAACGTTGAAATGCATGAGTGTATTTGTGTGTAGTGTTGGAGAGATTTTTAGATGTCTGCACATATACACATACACGGACATACACACATGCAGATACATATACACACAAACACAGTCACACACATATACACATGCAGACATCGTGGCGACTCTAGGAACAATATATGTGGGGGGGCACATAAGATACCACAGTCAAAACAGGAGGGGGAGCAGTAAAACTTCTCACTAGGGGATGGGGTAATATGCTGTCATTGGCTGTCTGATGCCAGCATGCTGTGTTCTGCATGCTGGCATCTGACTACACATTTGCATATAATTCACATTAGCCACCCAGATTTCTTGTTGTGGGCTGGCTGACACCTCTCAATTTCAATCTTTGTTTAGCAGATAACTCCTCTATTTGCTATCCTTTGTGGGATTGCCATATTTAAGGACACCAAATAAGGAGCTATCTGCTTAACAGCACCCTCATTTGGTATCTTTAAATATGGAAATCTCACATACGGGCACCAATTCAGGGAAGTATCTATTAAACAGCTAAAGGATTTAAAAAAACGCCCTCTTCTTATTTTCAGTTGTTTAGTAGATAAATCCCTTATTTGTTATCCTTATGTGGGATTGCAATATTTAAGGACAGGAAATAAGGGAGCTATCTACTAAACACATATGCAGAGATACACACAATCACACACATAATCACAGATATACACAAACACAATCACTGACCCACACACATACAATCACAGACACACAATTGCATACACACACAAACATCACATACATACACACATTTAATAATTACGAGGTCCACCTAGTCTTCTTACCTTGCTCTAGAAGGGCTGGAGTGGATCCTCAGTACTTGGTGGTCAGTGGTTGCTGCTGGGATCTCTGTGCTCTTTCTGCACAGGTCCATCGCACGCCCTGTAATGATGCAGAGGCCGCGATTACATCATATCCTGGCTGCCGGCTCACTGCAGGGCGAAGACTGTCAGACACAGTCAGATGCACACAGTCCCACACACAGTCACTCACACACAGTTACAGGCAGACAGTCAAACACGCAGGCAATCACAAAGGCAGACAGTCACACATACACACAACACAGTCACAGACAGTCACTCACACACACACCCACAATCACAGGCAGACAGTCACACACACATACACACACACAGTCACAGACAGTCACACACAGAGTCACAGGCAGACAGTCACACAGGCAGACAGTCTCACACACACACACAACACAATCACAGACAGTCACACACAATCAGAGGCAGACAGTCACACACACAGTCAGAGACAGTCACACACACACACAATCACAGGCAGACAGTCTCACACACACAACCACAGACACACACAATCAGAGGCAGACAGTCACACACACAGTCAGAGACAGTCACACACACACACAATCACAGGCAGACAGTCACACACACACAGACACACACAGGCAGACAGTCACACACACACAGTCACACAGACAATCACAGGCAGACAATCACAGGCAGTCACGCACACACAATCAGAGGCAGACAGTCACACACACAGTCACAGAGTCACTCAAACCCTCAATCACAGGCAGACAATCACACAGACAATCACAGGCAGTCACACAGACAATCGCAGGCAGACAATCACAGGCAGTCACACACACAGGCAGACAATCACTCACACAGTCAAAGACAGTCACAATCACAGTTACACACACAGTCAAAGACAGTCACAATCACAGTTACACACACAGTCTTTGACTGTGTGTGTAACTGTGATTTTGACTGTGTGTGTGTGTAACTGTGATTGTGACTGTCTTTGACTGTGTGTGTGTGTAACTGATTATGACTGTCTTTGACTGTGTGTGTAACTGTGATTTTGACTGTCATAATCAGTTACACACACACACAGTCAAAGACAGTCACAATCACAGTTACACACAGAGTCAAAGACAGTCACAATCACAGTTACACACACACACAGTCAAAGACAGTCACAATCACAGTTACACACACACACAGTCAAAGACAGTCACAATCACAGTCACAATCACAGTTACACACACACACAGTCAAAGACAGTCACAATCACAGTTACACACACACACAGTCAAAGACAGTCACAATCACAGTTACACACACACAGTCAAAGACAGTCACAATCACAGTTACACACACACAGTCAAAGACAGTCACAATCACAGTTACACACACACAGTCAAAGACAGTCACAATCACAGTTACACACACACACACAGTCAAAGACAGTCACAATCACAGTTACACACACACACAGTCAAAGACAGTCACAATCACAGTTACACACACACACAGTCAAAGACAGTCACAATCACAGTTACACACACACACAGTCAAAGACAGTCACAATCACAGTTACACACACACACAGTCAAAGACAGTCACAATCACAGTTACACACACACACAGTCAAAGACAGTCACAATCACAGTTACACACACACACAGTCAAAGACAGTCACAATCACAGTTACACACACACACAGTCAAAGACAGTCACAATCACAGTTACACACACACACAGTCAAAGACAGTCACAATCACAGTTACACACACAGTCAAAGACAGTCACAATCACAGTTACACACACAGTCAAAGACAGTCACAATCACAGTTACACACACAGTCAAAGACAGTCACAATCACAGTTACACACACAGTCAAAGAAAGTCACAATCACAGTTACACACACAGTCAAAGACAGTCACAATCACAGTTACACACAGCACACACTCTCTCACTTACTGTAAGCTTGGGCTGGAGGAGGAGTGGATCCAGTCCCTCCTTTGCTGTAGTTGGGGAAGCAGGGACTCCTTCCTGCTTCCCCTCTGTGTACAGCAGTATGAGGCTGCATTTAGCTCCGCCCCCACGGCCGTTCTGGCTCCGCCTCCAAATCTCCGTGCAGATCTCCTGCTCCTGCTGCCAGCCCCTGCGTGTGAGCTGTGTCGGCTGCCTGGTGCCCCTGCTGCTATGGCAACCGGTGCAGCCACACAGCTCACTGAACTACAAGCCTGGCCAGCCCTGGTGGCACCCCCCTGCATGATGGCACCCGGGGCGGACCGCCCCCCCTGCCCCCCCTTAGTACGCCACTGCCTATAAGTTTTTAAAAAAACATAAAACCTGTAGATAGGGGGTAGTGCTGTACTTGTGAGACATTTCTGAATACAGACATGTGTATTTTATTGCAGTAAAATCCATCAGTATTATTCCATTCACAGTTAAAATGTCATGTAGAATTTGAAAAATAACGAATTTCTTAATTTCTTAGACTTCTTTAGATGTTATTCATATTAAATTATGTTTCATATATAAATATTTGATATGAAGTGAAAGCGCTGTTTTCTATGAACAAAAATATATCATAAGTGGGGGTACCCCTAATATGAAAGAGGTGAATTATGGTTGAACCAGATATCGCACAAATTACAGGTTTTGTTTACGTTTTGTTTTGATCACAACTTGTACAATATGCTCAGTCCTTAAGGGGTTAAAGCAGCGTCCATTGATAAGGGTACCTGCAAAAATTCAGATTGAAGTTTGAAGCTCATTTGCATGGCAAGGATGGGAACCCTAGGATACTTGCAGAAAATTATTTCTCGATTTTTCTGTGCCCAAGGGGAACTTTCCACAGTCCAACTTGAGATATGCAGGTGATGAACAACAGTAATTTATCTATTCAGATTATAAAATATACATTGGAAAACATACCTGCTCTCGCTTCATATAGGTCCACATGGAACCCTTTCTTGGCAAAGAAACATGCATTTAAGCTACCAACCTGCATAGAAGAAAAAAAAAAAAAAAAAAAACACAATTTGAAAATGATGGAACCGTAATATAAAAGAAAATATATAAGTATCATATATTTCTGTTTTATTTGTCAAGTTTGGAAAAAAATATGTAATTGTCTTAGCTACATAAATTAGGGCCACTTGTTAATTTACTAGAGTGAGAATTCAAAGTGAGTTCAAAGTAAAAATGGTCAAACTGGAAAAGTTATCCAAGACAGATAAGCTACTAAAAAGCTAATAAAGATACTCTGGCTTTAAAAAATTAATTCTCTTTGAATTTTCACTTTAGTGAATACACCTATATGTTCCAACCATGTTCAAACCATACTCAAATGAATAAAATACAATATACTCTACTTCCTTGATGTATAAAGATACCATTATAGTGAGAAAAAATAACTGCATGGCAGAAATACTGATTGATACTGTCAGACGGTCATATTAATAAACACTTGAAAAGACACTATAAGTCAAGCATGTCAAACTTGCGGCCCACAATGAATATATGTGCGGCCCGTCTGCCCTGGGGCCACTTTGTGCTGACCAGCCGCAAGATAGTAAAGATATTTCCTGTCTGAATCTTGTCTTCCCTCCCACGGCCGCAAGAGCGCAGAGTGTCTGTTTGTCTGCGTAGCAGGCCAGCCACTCCCCCTTCCCTCCTGCTCGCAGTGCCAGAGGAGTGTCTGGCCTGCTTGCAGAGAAGAGCAGGGCTGGAATAGGAGCATGACCGGCTCATCTTAAGGTAGGAAAAGAGGTGCTTGAGAGACTATCCTGTGCAGTGTGT
Source organism: Pelobates fuscus (assembly GCF_036172605.1). NCBI lineage: Eukaryota > Metazoa > Chordata > Amphibia > Anura > Pelobatidae > Pelobates > Pelobates fuscus. The sequence goes on along the minus strand of NC_086318.1, from coordinate 263,793,294 downwards.
TAAATTGAGGAGGGGGGCAGTGTATTGGATTTGGGGGCGATTTATTGGATTTGTGGGCAGTGTATTAGAATAGGGGGGGAAGTGTATTAGATTGGGTCTGCATGGAGGTGCTTAACGATCCCCATGGAGATGCTGAATGGGCGCGCAGCTTTTGCCAAACATGCACAATAGCCTCCCAATGCTTTCCTATGGGAAAACATTGGATTGGCTGAGATCATCAAGTTTGATTTCCGCCAAAGTTCAGAATACACTCCTAGGACTTCAAGATCAACAAGATAACGGCATTTGTTTTTAACACCTGTGCAAAAGCATAAATTTACCATTTCAGTCCTGTAACAGCACCCCCAGGCATAAAAGGGGTTAACAGCCGTTTAGGAGATATTCCCTTCCAGATATAAAGGCAGCTACTGAAGACACCAATCACCCAAACAGGAAACCATATGAATGCCGTAAACAGCCGAACCGGAACCATACGAATGCTGTAAACAGCCAAATAGGAAAAACCGAAAGGTTTACACTCCTAGCAGTCGAACTGGAACAGCATACAATAAATCCCCCCAAGAACAAGACAAAGCTCCGTGTTGAGGGTCAAGCAGTGATCTGACAGAGCTGTGGGTTTATTGTTCTTATATACACATTCTTACACATTAGTAAAACATTTGTAAAACAACCAATAAACACGTCTAATACACTCAGACACTCCCACACAAAATCCTGCCTGTGATACAATTACCTTACACAATGGGTTAATGTAATTATCACAGGCAGAGAAATACAGTGTTTCCACATTATTCATAACTTTAAAAGTATACATCACATTCACAGCATACTCCAAATACAAACAAATGTCAAAATCATCCAAATTGGTCCAGTGGTTCAAAAGATAGATCGAAGTCCTTTGTGACCAAATGAAGCATGGCTTTTCTGCCCAAAACCAGTTCCACAGAGTCTTCTATCATGGAGATAATTGGGAAGCAATCCAATTATCTCCAAGGACAGAGGCAAAACTCCACTGAACACATGGTAGCAAAAGACAATAAAATACATAAAAATATATAACTGTGCAGCTATTGCATAAAACAGGTACATTCAACATATCCCCAGATAGCTTAGATCTGAGCGCACATTATTACTGAATGGCACTCAGATCACATACATACAGTTAAATTGCCATGGAGCCAAAGTCTTTCACATAGTCTTTCGTTATATGAATGGGCTCCATGGCATAGCTATCTGGGGTATCACTGTTCAAATAGGGCAAGTACCGAATGACCCGGCTTTCGTGTCTTTGCAGGGGAAAATCAAGCGTTTCAACATGGGCATCAGGCGGGCAACCAGGCTCCTCCAATGCACAGTGGCGAGATTGGTCTCGTCACAAGTCCCGTTTCCAAACTTTTGTTAATATGTCAAGGCAGGTAATTGTACTGAAACATTGGTTATGCAAATGCACGTCTGCTTGATATAAATTCACTCTTTTCTTTACTTTGAAGCCCTACGAATGTGGAGACATCCAGTGTCAGTTAGGCAACGTTTTTATCCTGTACTTTTCTAAGTACATTTCTATTCAAATTAAAGTTTTAGTTTTTTTTGAGGCCTACATAAACTTAAACCTTGTTAGCTTTTGAGTTTGACACACTTGCTCTAAGTGTCTTTGGGTACAGTCCCATACATACCAGCATTTGGGAGGTATGAAATTCGGATGCCGGTAGGGTGGGCCTATCAGATTCATGCCAGTGATTACTACTGTCCATGCTTTGGCACAAGAGACAAGTCTGACAGAAAAGGGGCATGCCCATCAAAAAAGGGGCATGTCAGTCTGGCACAAATGCACGACAGTCCCACTTTGAGGAGTACATGCGCTAGTCCCGCTCTGGCCAGTTTAACAAGCTTACCACTAGCACATCTAATGATGTGCTTGCACTAAGTGGACTATTGTCATTATTGTCAAAAAACTCAAGATAGAGGAATAAGAGCCCAAATTCATGACAGTCCCACCCAAGCCCAGGAGAGTTGTGCAGAAGTATGCTGTCACTTTTCTGCATGTCTTCTGAGTCTAAGCCTCAGAAATGAAAGGTGCATACATTTGGGCAATAAATACACAAATTCCCCAGGCCAATACATGTTAATGATTTAATTGATAGGATGTGCAGTACTACTGTTTATGTGGTTAAATGTGACATATGGCAAGATATATAGCAATTGACAGGCCCGGACTGGCTATCGGGCACACCGGGCGATTGCCCGGTGGGCTACGGTGGCCATGGGCCAAGGCCGGCAGGGAGATCACAGGATCTCCCATGCCGGTCTTTGCAGGGCTGGCACTATCCGAGCACCGGCCCTGCAGTATCCACAGCGGGCCGGTGGGGAGATCTAAGATCTCCCTCACCGGCCCACATGCAGTATATTCCGCCCGCTGGCGGGGAGAGAGGGAGGGAGACAGGGAGACAGCCAGGAGAGGTACCCAGAGGAGCTCTAACTTACAGCTTCGCCGGGTTCCTCTCGCGAGATTCGGGGCATTGCCATGGCAACGCTCCGGGTCTCGCGAGAGTGAACTCTAGCCCCACAGGCTAGAGTTCATTTACCACTAGGACCACCAGGGATAGATGGCAGCAGGATCCCCCCTCCCAGGCTAAAGGTAAGCAGGGAGGGGGGATATAATCACTCAAGTCACAGCAGCCTCACTCACACACACACACACACACACACTGCACCCCTGATACTCACAGCACACACACACACACTGCACCCCTAACACTCACAGCACCCTCACACACACACACACTGCACCCCTGACACTCACAGCACACACACTGCACCCCTGACACTCACAGCACACACACACACTGCAACCATGACACTCACAGCACCCTCACTAGCACACACATACACACACTGCACCCGACACTCACATCACCCCCACACACACACACTGCGCCCATAACACTCACAGCCCCCACACACACACACACTGCACCCCTGACACTCACAGCTTCCTCACACGCACACACTGCACCCCTGACACTCACAGCGTCCTCACACGCACATGGCACCCTCACGCAAACACAGCACCCACTCACACACAGCACACACACTGCACCCATCACACACACACAGCACCCTTACCCACATAGCACCCTCACACAAACACAGCACCCATCACTCACACACAGCACACACACACACACACTACACCCCTCACACACACTACACCCCTCACACACACTACACCCCTCACACACACACACACAGCACCCTCACACACACACACTGCACAATATGCTTTCCTAGCATTTTTGTCACCTGGTATCCCAACTATGGAGACACCAGAGACAAATTTCAAGCAAACACAGTGCAAGCATGTTATTAAATTTACAAATAAAAGTACAGAGTCACAGCGTGTTACCCAAATATAAACCAACAACGCTCAAAACACCCGTGTGGTAACCTCTCTATCCACACTAAAAATCACAGCAAATCATATACATACAGTGGGTGGAATGTTGTGGTTCAAGATTAGATACAGTGATATTGAGGTCGATGAAGTAACTTACAGCTTTCAGATAAGAGACACAATGCCCGATCGTAGAACTCGTCATCTAATGAAAAGTATTTCTCTCTGGTACGGTTTTGGGAAAAAATTCCATCTGAGGCTCTCTGCAGTACAAGGCTAAATAGGGACCTGAGATGAGGCACCTGTAACAGGGAGGGGTGCAGAACACCCCTCCCTGTTACAGGTGCCTCATCTCAGGTCCCTATTTAGCCTTGTACTGCAGAGAGCCTCAGATGGAATTTTTTCCCAAAACCGTACCAGAGAGAAATACTTTTCATTAGATGACGAGTTCTACGATCGGGCATTGTGTCTCTTATCTGAAAGCTGTAAGTTACTTCATCGACCTCAATATCACTGTATCTAATCTTGAACCACAACATTCCACCCACTGTATGTATATGATTTGATGTTATTAAATTTGCTTGCACTGTGCAGAGCAAATACAGGGTCTTTTTCTCATGCCAGAGTTCTTCAGCAGAGCTCTGCGCATGGTCTACCCTGGAAGAGCATTGAACCAACATGCTCACTTTGTGATGGGGCGTGCTTGTCATTGGTGATGACTAAACACACCCTATCTGGCCCTGCCCCCTTTTTATTGGGCCACTGTAATTAAAAAATGCCCAGGCCGAATTTTCTTCCCTGTCCGGCCCTGGCAATTGATGAATTAAAATGGCAAACAACAGGTGGTCAATTGTATATGAGTATGACAATCTTGTCCCTGATATCATTGGACAGCTCTTTGGTCTTGGCCATGATGGAGAGTTTGGAATCTGATTGATTGCTTCTGTGGACAGGTGTATTTTATAGAGGTAACAAGCTGAGATTAGGAGCACTCCCTTTAACCCCTTAAGGACCAAACTTCTGGAATAAAAGGGAATCATGACGTGTCACACATGTCATGTGTCCTTAAGGGGTTAAGAGAGAGTGCTGCTATTCTCAGCTCGTTTCCTGTATAAAAGACACCTGGGAGCCAGAAATCTTACTAATTGATAGGGGATCAAATACTTATTTCACTCATTGACATGCAAATCAATTTATAACTTTTTTGACATACGTTTTTCTGGATTTTTTTGTTGGTTCTGTCTCTCACTGTTAAAATACACCTACCATTTCTTTGTCAGTGGGCAAACGTTCAAAATAAGCAGGGGATGAAATACTTTTTCCCCTCACTTAGTATATATATATATATATATATATATATATATATATATATATACATACATACATACATACATATGTGGTGGAATCTCGGTAAAAATAAATTTAGTAGGCCGAGATTACCACGTGGCATGTGTACGTGCATATGCTGACGTATCGGTCGGTTGTTTGCACGTGGTAAAGATACGATCAGTAGTGTACGGAGCATGTGCGAGAATACAGGATGTAGTATTCCCCTCCTCCATTGTGCTGGACAAGCCATGCGGTCAAGCAGGAAGTTAGTTCTTGTTCGTTTTGATTGGTTAAGAGAATGTGCGGGTGGAGCTTAATATGGGAGGAGTTATGTGCCTATATAAGGAGCCTGCACTATTGTCCGGGGCTCAGAACTTGTTGTATTTTGGTGACACTAGTCCCTCTGAGTCCCGATCGGTGAACCGAATAAAGAATCTCTTCCTTCCTGAAGAAACCTGTGTCCATCTCTCTGTGCTTGGCTTCCGTCAGTTTCTCCGGTAACACATCCATACATACAGATAACTCTTGCACTCTCACAGTGTATCCAATACCTGGTGCTATGGTAGCTCATGCATATCAATAGAAAAAATACCAGCACTCCTCGGTTTTCCAAATGAAGCTTTTCTTTTAATCCAATAAACAAATTTGACGTTTCAGCGCTCTCTCAGAGCTTTCATCAGGACATATACAACTTTTAAAACATAAGAATACTTATATAGGGAACTAAAATCAAGGTAAGTACTCTACACGTTATCTATAAGTTGACATGCCCTTGTGGACTCAACTACATAGGTAAGACAGAGACGGCACTCTGCGAGAAAATAAGGGGCCACAGATCTAGTATCCGGCTTGCCTATCATGATGGCAAGTCGGACAAACCTGTGGCCCAACATTTTTTGGAACATCAACATCAATTATCCTCTTTGAGATGTGTGGCAATTGAACATGTACCTGTCTCGGCCCGAGGAGGTGACAGAGGCAGATTTTTGAGCGGGAAATATATTGGATCACACAACTTAATACCTTGGCACCCAAGGGCCTGAACAAGAAATACTCTCTAACAGTTTTTCTGTAGCGATAATTTGATATGTGGTGTGATATAATACCTGTCTTGTACTACTAAGTTAGGAGATTGTTTTTGGTTATTGATACTGTTAATTAAGAATTCCATATTAGTAAAGTTTTATGTTAATGATTTAAGGTGGGCTCACAAATGCAGGATTTTTTGTAGTATAGTAATGATTTATCTTTGGAGGAATCATCAGACACTAAATTGATAAAATGGGGACGGGTAGGTGGTCCATTTAGAAAAATAAATAGTCTGTGGCACTTGCACTTTCATTAAAATTTATATATAGTTACTCCCTATCAGGGACGGACTGGGAAAAAAATTCGGCCCGGGCATTTTTTTTACCACAGCAGCCCACTAAGAAGGGGGCGGGGCAGAGAGGGTGTGTTTTGTCATCACTAATGACAAACACGCCCCCTCTCAAAGTGAGCATGTAGGTTCAATGCTCTTCCAGGGCAGACCATGCGCAGAGCTCTGCTGATGAGCTCTAGCATGAGAAAAAAGCCCTGTATTTGTTCTGCACAGTGCAAGCAAATTTTATAACATGCTTGCACTGTGTTTCCTTGCAACTTGTCTCTGGTGTCTCTATAAATGGATACCAGGAGACAAAAATGCCAGGAAAGAGTATTGTGCATGTGTTTGGAGCCTGCTTGTGGTATTGTGTGTGTGCAGAGTGAGCTGATTGTGGTGTGATATTGTGTTATAAGGTCGGTTTTAGGCGTGTTGTGTTTGCGTAATGCATATGTGGCTAGGGGCTGTAGAGAATGTGTGTATAGGGGATGTAGCAAGAGTGTGCATGCAGGCTATAGTGTGTGTGTGTGTGTGTGTGTGTAAGTGATGTAGTGTTTGTAGAGTATGTGTGTTTAGGAGTGTAGTATGTGTTTGCTTACAAGGAATCTAGTGTGTGTGTGTGTGTATATATATATATTTGGAAGTATTGTGTATGTGTGTGGTGCAGTGTGTCGGGGGGTTCTGTGTGTATGTGAGGGGTGCAGTATGTGTGTGTGAGGTGTGATGTGTGTGAGGTGTGTGAGATGTGATGTGTGTGAGGGTGCTGTGTGATGTGTGTGAGGGTGCTGTGTGATGTGTGTGAGGGTGCTGTGTGATGTGTGAGGGTGCTGTGTGATGTGTGAGGGTGCTGTGTGATGTGTGCTGTGGATGATGCGTGTGTGAGAGTGCTGTGTGTGATGTGTGTGTGAGAGTGCGTGAGAGTGCTGAGTGTGATGTGTGTGTGAGAGTGCTGAGTGTGATGTGTGTGTGAGAGTGCTGAGTGTGAGAGTGCTGTGGATGATGTGTGAGTGCTGAGTGTGATGTGTGTGAGAGTGCTCTGTATACATGTTAGAAGGGATTGTGTGTGTTTGGGGGGTAAATAAAAACAAAAAAATAAGTAAGCATTATGTCCCCCCCTCCCTTCTTACCTTTTAGCTGGGAGGGGGGACCGGCACGCTGGTGAGTGGGAGGGCGGTTCAGGCACTCTGCCATCCATCCCTGGTGGTCCAGCGGTGAGTGAACTCTAGCCTGCGGGCTAGAGTTCACACTCGCGAGATCCGGTCGTTGCCATGGCAATGCTCTGGATCTCGCGAGAGGAACCTGGCGAAGCTGCAAGATAGAGCTCCGCCGGGTTCCTCTGCTGGCAGGCTGGCTCCCTCCCCGCCAGCAGCTGCCTTTGACAGCATGTGGGCCGGTGAGGGAGATCTTTGATCTCCCCACCGGCCCTCCATGGAATACAGCGGGGCCGGCGCTAGGATAGTGCCGGCCCTGCAAAGACCGGCTGGGGAGATCCTGGGACCTCCCCTGCCGGCCTCGGCCCATGGCCACCGCAGCCCACCGGGCATTTGCCCGGTGTGCCCGATGGCCAGTCCGGGCCTGCTCCCTATCACAAGTGAATTTACATTGATTAGGAATTTATGCCATATTTAATAAGAACGCTATTCACATGTTTATATTTTCTAAGTGGTTTAGCATCTCTTTAATATGTTTTCAATTATTTTTCAAGAGCATATAATAATTAGCTCCTTACATACAATTTATATTATTAAGCACATAATAAGATTATATTTCACTTATTCCCTGTGTGCTAACATATAAACAGATGTGTTCCTTCACTTCATATTTCTCCGATCACTTTTTTTCCCAGAAAACCAGCCCGGCTGCGATCAGGTTGCCATGGCGATGTATAAACAGGAAATCCGAGGCAGTGATGAGTTTTGAGCCCTGACGGCACCAGTACACGGGGGATTAACCAATGAGGTAATGCGCCCATGGTTGCCCGGGAAACGTGGTGTGCCTGACCAATCGGAACTCCCTAAGCTAATCACATGACCGTACCCGGAAGTACACGCACAGGCAACCTGAGCGATCGGGCGGGAACGAGAAATGGCTATCAGCTGCAAAAGTGAGTACTTACCTTGATTTTAGTTCCCTATATAAGTCTTCTTATGTTTTAAAAGTTGTATATGTCCTGATGAAAGCTCTGAGAGAGAGCTGAAACGTCGAATTTGTTTATTGGATTAAAAGAAGAAAAGCTTCATTTGGAAAACCGAGGAGTGCTGGCATTTTTTCTATTGTTTATATATATATATATATATATATATATATATAGTTAATACATTGCTAAACACAAATACACACACCAGTCAAGTGATAAGACATGCTTTTCCCACAGAAATTTCACTTTAACAGTGCTCTCACTACTGCAAGGGATTCTGGGTAGGCGTATATATATATATATATATATATATATATATAAGGCGGAGCCATAGGTGGAGCCTGAAATTGTGGGAAGGGTTACCCGGCCTATAAATACACAGGCCTCCCCTTCCTCTTTGCTTCTGCTTCCTAGTTCAGTGCAGAACGATCTACTACCGGTTCAAAGGTTATCAACACAAATGACCTGAATTCTAACAAGCTGGTCTTGACCTTGTGAGGCCTACGCAAATATTCCTATACCTCACTCTAGTAATGTGATGAGATTTCAGGTAGGCCCAAAATTTAGTAGGCCTAAAATCTCCATGTGGTATATACAAGTACAAGTATCTGTTATAGCTGTTAGTCAGTTACATGTAGCTAATATTCTTTCATCAATGTACTGAGCATGTGCAAGAACTGAAACCACATTCCATTCTCCTAAAAGGGCCATGTTGCCTGTCCATATAAGGTGATCCTGTGTATCCTGTTTGTTGATTGGTGTAAGGGTCGATGGGGGATGCATAGCTTATAAAAAGCCTTTGCTCCATGTGCTCAGGGCTCAGACATTTTGAACAGGAGTTCAGCTGAGACCCGATCAGTGAGAATAAAGAACTTTACTTCCTGAAATTACCTGTGTCCAGACTCTCTGTGCATGGCTTCTTCAGAGTTCCCCTGTAACATATCTGGTGCAATTGGTCAGGAAACCAGCGCAGAGATTATACCGATTTCTCCACAGCAACACCCCTGGACTGTTACTGCATGGACCTCCTTTCGTCTCGGCGCCACTGGCCTTTTGTCCAGGAGACCATTGGATTCTGCGCAGTGGGTATCGGGGTGTGCCGTCGATTAATTTTGAACCCCAGGTCCAGGAACTTCAGGTAACCCACTAGGGGTAAATCTGTATCTGTATCTGACTGACCTCTCCGAACGGAGGGAAGAGGCGCTCGTACACCGTCTTAAGCTAAACGCTCTGTAGCTAGCCCGTTTAGCATAGGGTCTGTTTGTCCGGCTGAATTCTGATGTATATATGTTCAGTCGGATTCCAGTTTCTGGACTAGTTGAACTCTGTTGTAAATTCCGTTCACTAGATCGCAGATTCTGGAGCGAGTAGACTAGTTGAATTCTGTTGTAACTTTAGTTCACTAGATCTTGAAGTGTGGAGCTATTTGGTTAACTGAACTCCAGTATAAGCTCTGTTCAGTTTAGAATACTGTTTAGTTAGACTCTGATGTATATATATATATATATATATATATATATATATATATATATATAGTTTAGCTAAATTCTGGTGTAAATATTGTATAGCTAAGCTCTCGTCTGTAATATGTATGTCTTGCTAAAGTTTGAGATATGCTGTTTAGCGGACTTGTAAAGTGCAGATAGTGTTTAATTACGCACAACACCATAACTACTGACACCACAACTACTGACATTATAACCACAACACCATAAATACTGACTGATATTATAACTATACCATAACCACTTTATAATACCATAACCACTTTACGATACCATAACCACTTTACAATACCATAACCACTTTCATACCATAATTACTGACAGTACCACTGACAGTACCACAACCACTGACTGTTGTAGAATTGTAGAAATATTAGGCGATCGGGTGGTTTAGATGTTGATTAACTATGATTATAGATAATTGTATAGCTTTTGATGGGTTTTGACTTATAACTGTATAGATAATTGTATAGCTTTTTTCTTCTGTATGTGTGAGACGTCATTAATGTTGTGAAACGTGTGAGGATCCTGTGCGTGTGTGTACGTGTATGTTCTGGCCTGGTAACTGCGCCACGTGGTGTTAGTGATAAGGAGTTTTGTGTATCAATTGTAACTGTGTTTGTATATTTGAACTGCTTTGAATCAGACTCTCTGTTGAAATCATGCGTCTGATTCACAAATTGTTGGTATTTTGTCTTGTATGTTAAAAAACAAAAACCAAAAGCTTTGCTAAGGGATATGCTGTTTGTGATTATGGTGTAACACTGTCCCCCAAAAGATTAAAATACTCTGTGTAGCAGAGAATGGCCTGTTTTGGTAACCAGTGGCCCTCCCGTGGTATCCTTGATCCAGATTTAATACAGCAGGTTCACAATGTTATAACTAGTATGCTGGGGCTTTATGATTAGTTTCTGTATATTAGTTTCTGTATATTGATTAACCAAGCGGCCATTAAAGCTCTTGAGGAGACTGCCTGTACCCAAAACCAAGCAAATCCAGCGGTTTGGGCTGCTGCCCATTTCCCCAATACGGATCCTGATTGCATATATGGTTCATGTAAAAGCTTACCAACAAGCCATTATTATAGGCATGAAAGCAGTTGGGGAAAAAGGCTATTAACATGTCAAGAACAGCTGAAGTATTACAAAAAACTGATGAATCTCCCAGTGCCTTTTATGAGAGACTGCTTGAGTCATACAGATTTTATACCCTTTTTTATCCCAAAGACCTCGTATGAGTTCTCGTATGATTAATTCGGCGTTCGTCAGCAAGGCCCAGAGTAACATTAAAAGGAAATTGCAATGGGCGGAGCCAGCACCTGAGCGAGAAGGTCGCAGCTTACCGCAGCTCCGACGGCCGACCCGATAATACGGCTGACACGGAGGCTAAATCTGCAACGGGGTCCCGAGAAAACGTCCCCCTGCATACCCCAGACCATGGGGAAAAAAACAAAAAAAGCACAGAGCGGAACCGAGCTCTGGATCCAGAGATATAGGCGCTTTTATGGGCCCGACTCAGCGATACAAGACTGCCAAGATGGCACCGGCTGAAGCCTTTACCTCGCAGTCCTCAAACGACGACAGCCTACCGGGCACCGTGCCTGCACAGTCTGAAGTACGACCTAAGCCCCAGCGGCCACCAGATCTCGGCGACCTGGCACCATCAACGAAAGCCGATATAAAGGCTATGATGATAGAAATCAGGGCGATGTTCGACGCCGATATGGCACTTGTTAGATGAGAGGTAAACACGCTTACAGGCCGCGTGGCCTCAGCAGAGGAGACACTCAGAAGCACTAGGGTGGCGCAAACGGCCACAGACGCAACTTTGGGATCCCTACAGAAACAGTGCACTACACTGGCAGCCCAGCTAGCAGGCATGGAAGATAAAGTAAAAGCGCGCAATGTGCATATTAGAGGGGTACCTGAAACTATTAATAATGTGGAATTACCTCACTACTGCAGAAGGCTGATAGCCACTTTGTTACTACCAAAACAGGCTAAACAGGTTGGAATTGACTCTTGCTTTTGACTCCCTAAGGCCACAAAGGCGCCACAGGATGCCCCAAGGGATGTACTACTTCAAATGGTTCAGGACTCTGATAGAGGGGTCCTTATGGGAGCAGCACGGGGTTCCCCCACAATTACTTTTGAAGGAGCAAGCCTGACACTGTACAGGGAGCTGTCGAGACACACCCTCATGTGGCGCAGAACCTTCCGCCACATTACGCAACACCTACGAGAGAACTCTATTCCTTACAAATGGGGTCCCCACAGGCTGATAGTGGAACATGATGGAAAGACACACCTCTTACTGAGCGCTTCAGAGGCACCAACTTTCTTCCAATCGATAGGCATCCCAACGCCAGCGGTGAACATAGGTGCCTGCCCACCGTGGAACCTCGCAGAAGTTACTCCTTTGCGCCCAGGGGAACGGCACTAAGGGCGACGGACCAGCAAACTTGAGATGAGCGGACGCTCACCCCTACAGCATTATATAATGTACTTTGTCGTGGAGATTACAACTCCCAGTTGAAGGCCTCTTAGGCCCATTATTTACACCAGTTTTGAATGCATGTATGCATGACCTCTCGTTACGTTGACATTTACTCCAACGTTAATAATCACTTTAGCTAGACACTCACAGTTCAGATTAGGAGATACCACCTCCACCCTGGCTCTGTAAGCTAACTGCCTAAGACATGACCTACGTAAAACACCCCCCTCCCCCACCCTTACGCAGACAGAGTAGGGTCTCAACCAACTAGTCTATACCTCCACACCACGAGGTTGGCGACCCACCTGGAAACTCAGACCGACCAAAGGGCCCACACAAGGGCACGGGCATCCACAGGCCATATTGTTTAAACTCCCTCCTAACATAATTACCCTAGGCAAAGCATGACACCCTAAATCGTTCAGCAGGGCACACTGAGCTTAATACCCAAGCCCTCCCAGACATATTACTGTACTTCTTCCATACAGATAAGAGGAGGATTAGCCTGACTAACAAAACAAAAACGGGTAGACGAAGCACCTGTGCGACTTTATAACATACAATGATGATCTAGTATGTAATATGTTACATGATATCTCTTTAAGCACATGCTGTAATTGATTTTCTTGACTTGCAAACCCACAATAATAAAGAATAAAAAAAAAAAAAAGGAAATTGCTAACGTTATAAGGATTTGCAGGGATGTCCATAACACAGCTAATGGAAGTCGCAAACAGGGTTTATATGAATAGCATGGGTGTAGGAACCTGGGGGGTTGGGGGGGACGCATCCCCCCCAGCAAATCATGCGGGGTGGACAGGTTATGGGGAAATCCCCCCCAGCTCCGCCGGCCCCCCTCATGCTGCAGCCGCTCTGCAGAGAGCCTCCATGAGGGCGCACCGCCCAGGCGCAGCATGAGGAGAGGGGCTGACAGGAGGGAAGCGCTCAGCGCTCCCTCCTGTCACTCCCTCACTGTAGCATGGCCGAGCCCTGTATGGTCCGCGGGTACAGGGAGCATCTGTCTCCTGTACCCGGCCGGACTAACAGGAAGTGCACACTGAGTGTGCACTTCCTTTTAGTCCGGCCGGGTACAGGAAACAAAATCTCCCTGTACCCGCGGACCATACAGGGCTCGGCCACGCTACAACAGAGGTAGGGGAGGGGGGAGGAAGAGAATGACAAGGGAGGGAAGGGGAGAAAAAAAGAGAGTGACAAGGGAGGGGGAGAAAGAGAGTGACAGGGGGGCGGAGGGGGAGAAAGAGTGACAAGGGAGGGAGGGGGAGTAAGAAAGTGACAAGGGAGGGAGGGAGGGGGAGTAAGAGTGACAAGGGAGGGAGGGAGGGAGGGAGGGGGAGAAAGAGTGACAAGGGAGGGAGGGAGGGAGGGAGGGGGAGAAAGAGTGACAAGGGAGGGAGGGAGGGAGGGGGAGAAAGAGTGACAAGGGAGGGAGGGAGGGAGGGAGGGGGAGAAAGAGTGACAAGGGAGGGAGGGAGGGAGGGGGAGAAAGAGTGACAAGGGAGGGAGGGAGGGAGGGAGGGGGAGAAAGAGTGACAAGGGAGGGAGGGAGGGAGGGAGGGGGAGAAAGAGTGACAAGGGAGGGAGGGAGGGAGGGGGAGAAAGAAAGTGACAAGGGAGGGAGGGGGAGAAAGAAAGTGACAAGGGAGGGAGGGGGAGAAAGAAAGTGACAAGGGAGGGAGGGGGAGAAAGAAAGTGACAAGGGAGGGGGAGAAAGAAAGTGACAAGGGAGGGGGAGAAAGAAAGTGACAAGGGAGGGGGAGAAAGAAAGTGACAAGGGAGGGGGAGAAAGAGTGACAAGGGAGGGAGGGGGAGAAAGAGTGACAAGGGAGGGAGGGGGAGAAAGAAAGTGACAAGGAAGGGAGGGAGGGGGAGAAAGAGAGTGACAAGGGAGGGAGAGAGATTGACATCCATCACACACACACACACACACACACACAATCATGCAACCCTTACACACACAGAAACACACAATGCATTCCTTACACACACTCAATGCACCCTGTACACACACTCAATGCACCCCTTACAGACGCACACACTGCATCCCGTACATACACAGAAACACACCTTGCAGCCCTTACACATACAAACACAGATTCACACAATGCATTCCTTACACACATATCAGGACATCCCCTACACACTCCACCCCCTGTGAACAAACTCATTGGTGGAACATGAAGGTGGACCCTGGGACCCAGACCTTGAGCTGTGTAAAGGGTCCCCAAAAAATGGAGCTGCTTCCCGTTCTCCCAGAACATTGATTTTTGTGACCGAAGTTACAAACAGCCTCCAGAGAGCCTGTTCTACACCAAACCAGTGGAGCCAGACTGCAGCTAGAGCCCATCATCATCCTCATCTGGTTGTAATTAGGCAATCTAGCATATTATTCGTGGCACTAATCTCTAATCTCGTGGCACATTAAAGAAACACTATAGTCCCCAGAACCACTGCAGCTTAATGTAGTGGTTCTGGTGTCTATAGCCTGTCCCTGCAGGCCTTTAAATGTAAACACGGCGGCACTCCAGCACTGGCGTTAGTTAACATGGCAGAAAAATAATTGGAAAGGGTTAGGGGGGCTACTAATAAGGATAGGGGGAGAGGGGTAGGTAGAAAAATTATTGGAAGAGTTTAGGGGGGCTACTAATATGGATGGGAGGAGGTAGAAAAATTATTGGAAGGGGTTAGGGGAGTACTAATATGAATGGAAGAGGTAGGGTGGGTTCTAATATGCATGGAAGGGGTTAGGGGGTACTAATATGCATGGAAGGGGTTAGGGGGGTACTAATATGCATGGAAAGGGTAGGGGGTTAATATGCGTGGAAGGGGTAGGTAGGGTTCTTTTGTGCATGGAAGGGGTAGGGGTGGTTCTAATATTCATGGGAAGGGTAGGGGTGGTTCTAATCAGGAGGATCCCGGCGCTGTATCCAGGTAAGTAAAACCCCTTCCCTGTAGTGACCCTTTAATGTTATTATTTAATCATTTATATAGCAAGTGCAAATTTCGTAGCGCTGTACAATGGGATAAACAACTCCTAGTTTACGGAATAAGAATATACCCGGCGAGTAAAAATGCTATCCCCCCCAGATTTGTTTGGGTTCCTACGCCCATGATGAATAGGGAAGCATGAGGAGGAACACAGAATGAAAAAGAAAGTAATTATGCTAGCTGTAGCAATTACAGGAGTAGGCAGACGAAGGGAAGGAGAGATTAGGAATGACAGACTACAACCATCATATTCTCCATAGAGTGGGCTATCAGGCAAACTCAAGCCACACAGAATGTGTATTAGCTCGATCCTCCCCGCTAACAATCACATAGTTATTCAGGTATTAACTAGGCTGGCAGCAATGGCGATATTAGCTTGTCTGTATACACATATCAAGCTGTCACAACATAACAGCCGATGCCTTCTCTCGTTCAGTTTCACGTATTCTACAATGCACACCCCATAGCTGCCAAATGTTCTCTCTAAACTCCAACATTCCAGGGCCTCGCTTTGAATTGGCTCCTCTATGATACCTGGTAGATTGCTGGCGTATGCAGCACTCACTACCAATGCCTTCCGTTATATACTGGAGTTCTGGCCAACTGTTGTACATTCCCTTCAGCATATCAAATCATTAATCGTACTCAATAGACCCCACAGTGGAGTTCCCATCCTTTTGCCATTTTAATCTTAAATTAGCTTTCAACACCATTAAACTACTTGGATGCAACCTTCAACATTTTAAGATCATTCTTTTAGTATTGGCGCTGCTTCTGTCTCTAGTGGAATATCCCAGTACACGTCATCATCGACTGGGATGAGGGTAATCATCTGCATACACCACATCCATCCAAAACCCGGAGAGGGAATTGAGGCAGGCATTTAAAGTATTGGTTATATAATGTCCACACGTATTAAGAATTAAACTGTTGAACTTTTTGCCCTCTTTTTACAGGCCTACCTGAACATCGGTTTTCAGGAATCTATCTAGGGGAGATGGGGAGATTAGATAGATAGATATATACACAAGCCAGATACCAACCTCATGCTGATGAAACAATGAAACAGCTGCCCATGAGTGGTTCACTGGCTTTGCATCTTTTCCCAAGTTGTGTTTCAAAGCTGTTGTATACAGCCAACACACACTCAAAGGCATCCATGTTTAAAATGGAATGAGGCAAAAATGTGATTCTTTGTTGAACTAATTTGCATATGCCCACCCAGAATCCTTTGTGATAGTAACATCACTGCAAATTTGTGATTTCTGTGGGAAAAGCAAGTCTTATGGCTTGACTGGTGTGCAAATGTTTGGTTAACATTGTATTGACTATGAACAAAATTATAAACGCAACACTTGTTTTTGCCCCCATTTTTCATGAGCTAAACTCAAAGATCTAAGACTTTTTCTATGTACACAAAAGGCCTATTTCTCTCAAATATTGTTCATAAATCTGTCTAAATCTGTTAGTGAGCACTTCTCCTTTGCCGAGATAATCCCTCTACCTCACAGGTGTGGCATATCAAGATGCTGATTAGACAGCATGATTATTGCACATAACAATCGCGCCTTAGGCTGGCCACAATCAGGGCCGGACTGGGTGCTAAAATCAGCCCTGGAAAAAAATTCTATACCAGCCCAATAATGCGTCGCGCCAGCATAGTGTGCTGATATAGAGGGTGAAAAAATAACTTGAAATTGAAAACTCTTACTCCAATGAAAGAACGCATATAGGGCTTCAAAATAAACAAAAGAGCGCATTTATTTTAAGTAGACGTACATTTGCATGTAATCAATGTTTCAGTACAACTACTTTGGCCTATTAAGGACATATTAGTAATGGTACTGAAATGCTGAATGTCTGCAGTTGCCCAACTAAAAAAAAAAAGAAGTGATCTTGTTTATTTTGAAGTTCTATGGGTGCGCTCTTCACTTTGAATATGTTATTGTGCATGAGTATGCAACTAGCAACAAGACAGGGCCAATACGTGCTCATTACATATACATATATACATATATACATATATATATATATATATATATATACATACATATATATATATATATAAATTACATTTATGTGTGTATTATGCATATATAAATGTATATTACTATATGTGTAAATATTATAGGCATAATTATATGTTACTAATACACACATCAATATACATGCATATATATATGTGTATTACTGTCAGGATCACATCAATTTACGTCTATTACCTTTACCTCGTTTAGTGTATCTGGTCTCCAATTGTCTCTTTTTTTTCTCTTACAGCGACCCTTTTTTTTTTTTTTTTCTCAATCTTTCTTTTATTGAAGCATATTAGATGGGATACAGAAACAAAGAGAGGGAAATGCAAAAACGAATTACATTAAAGGGTACGTACATCGTTAGCTTAAGAAATTACATTTCCTGAGTGATGATGCCTCTTTTTTAATTACCGTATTTATCGGCGTATAACACGCACTTTTTTCCCCTGAAAATAGGGGAAAAATCGTGGGTGCGTGTTATACGCCGATATCCCATAATTACTTACCTGTCCTGAAGCGTGGGCCGGCTTCACAGCGCGCACCGCGGTACAGGAACTTTAATTTAAGGTTCCGGTTTCCGGCGGGACTGAAAGGAAGTGTGCACACTATTGTGCACACTTCCTTTCAGTCCCGCCGGAAACCGGAACCTTAAATTAAAGTTCCTGTACCGCGGTGCGCGCTGTGAAGCCGGCCCACGCTTCAGGGCAGGTAAGTAATTATGGGAGGGGAGGAAAGTACACTATGGGAGGGGAGGGGAGGGGGAGGAAAGTACACTATGGGAGGGGAGGGGGAGGAAAGTACACTATGGGAGGGGAGGGGGAGGAAAGTACACTATGGGAGGGGAGGGGGAGGAAAGTACACTATGGGAGGGTAATGGGGGAAGTACACTATGGGAGGGGGAGGAAAGTACACTATGGGAGGGGAGGGGGGGGAAAGTACACTATGGGAGGGGAGGGGGGGGAAGTACACTATGGGAGGGGAGGAGGGGGAAATACTATGGGAGGGGAGGGGGGGAGAATACTATGGGAGGGGAGGGGGGGAGAATACTATGGGAGGGGAGGGGGGGAGAATACTATGGGAGGGGGGGAGAATACTATGGGAGGGGGGGAGAATACTATGGGAGGGGGGAGAATACTATGGGAGGAGGGGGGAGAATACTATGGGAGGAGGGGGGAGAATACTATGGGAGGAGGGGGGGAATACTATGGGAGGAGGGGGGGAATACTATGGGAGGAGGGGGGGAATACTATGGGAGGAGGGGGGAATACTATGGGAGGGGGGGAGAATACTATGGAAAGGGGGGGGGACACTATGGGATGAGGGGGGAATACTATGGCATGAGGGGGGGGAATACTATGGCATGAGGGGGGAAATTTCCTGGAATTTCTTTCTAAAAATGAGGTGCGTGTTATACGCCTGTGCGTGTTATACGCCGATAAATACGGTATGTTAACGTATCGTGTAACAAAAGCGTGTTGTAGCTAGTATCAGCGTCTATCCTGATAGACTATAGGAGATTAACATTAGGCTATGCAAAACTTAGGTACATAGTAAATAAGTAGTGTGTAAGGTCACAGCAGAAAAAACGAGTGGTATTCGCCGGGTACCTGCTAGCATTCCTTTAAGACATTTAAGATAGGTGCATGCATATAGATGAGCCCAAGTTAGTCTAGCTAGTAAACTGTAGCGTTTAGTGCACTATATCTTCCAATAAGTAGGGCTACATAAGAGGTAACAGGCTTCTTGTTATATCCCCCTCATTATCAGTGATGCATGGCATAACAGTAGTGTGAACTGGAGAGAGTTCTAGCAGTGCAAAGCAAAGTGACAGGCAGTCCTCTACATCAAAGATTTCAAACTAAAAAGTAAAAAGTAAAAAAAGGGGGGTAAAGTTAAAGAATATTATGTGTCCACAAACCAGTCCCCCTCAGCCCATGCCGATTCTTGGCATGCAGGTTTTCGGTGCCATTCTGCAGGTGTGTATGCGGTGCGCATCTGTTGCTGGGCGTCTGTGCCCCGTTGCGGTGCGGGTGTCGGCGAGGGTGATTCCCCAGCCCCAGGCTGGTGTGCAGGCCTGCATCTTCTTGCCACAAACTCGGTTGCCGCTGGGGTCCGGGTTTACTCCACTTGTGGGAGGGACGGAGGAGTAGGTCGTTGTCCGTCGCTTGCGTTGCTTCTTCCTCCGCCAATGTGGACGATGCTTGCGGGCTCTTCGCCCTATGGCCTGCGGCCCGGGTGGGTTAAGTTGTGCGTGGATGGGTTGATGAGGCGAATGTGTGCCCAAGGGTATCCCCTCTGCTTCCCGCCTTGCATGGTTCCGCTCACCCTTCAACTGAGGTGAAGGTGACAAGGGACTAGCTGCTTGCTGCTGCCTTTTGAGTGAGTCCCAGAGTTGGAGCAGTAATGCCTCCAGTCGCTGTAGTGGTGCAGTCCCCGGTGCTGGAGACTGAGACACACTCACCATGTGGGTTGCTGTGCCTGCCGCCATTTTGGTTATTCTCTTTGAGGGCCTGCTGGTAAGCATGTCCCGGTCGTGCGTATGTGAAATGCTCAGCTGTGTGCCGTTGGAGTAGAGTGTGGACCGGGATAACCCCCACCGGTCCAGAGGGGGGGGGATGGAAGTGAGTGCGTGAAGGAGTCTAGATCTGGCTTTACCAACCAGGAGAGCGGCCGTCTCTCCCTGGCTCCGTCGCAGATAGGCCCCATATACGTGGTTCGGGTTCCCGGGCAAAGTGAAGCTCGTTTGTCGGATCATTCGGTGCCCCATGGTCACCCTGACTCGGTGAGTGCACTCTGGCTCCAGATCGTGTCCGTTTTCGGGATTTATATCCCCTTTTTCGTCGCTTATTGTAGGAGCTGGTTTTCAACACGTCTGGTCGGCTCGGTGGTTAGGCTCCGCCCCCCTTACAGCGACCCTTGTGCATCTTTTACTTCATCCCAGTCCCTGTGTGTTTCTTTTTACCCTTCTCCAGCCTCTGTATTTCTCTTTCCCCCAGCCCCTTTTGTGTTGTTCTTAGCCCCAGCCACTTTGTCTCTTTCTCCCCTTCCAAATCTCATCTGTTTGTCTCTTTCTAACTCCAGACTCTGTGTGCCTCTTTCTCTTCTCCCACCCACTCTGTCTCTTTTTCCCCAGCCCAGCGTTGCCTCCCACAAATCTTGTGTCACTTTGTTCCCCTACCCTACTGTATGTCTCTTTGTCCCCCCAACAAACCTGTGTGTCTCTCTTCCCCATCTCCTCCCTGTGTCTCTCTCTTACCCATCTGTCTCTGTGTCCCCCCTTCTCCTGTGTCTCTCTATTACCCCTCTCTTTGTGCCCCCCAACCCCTATGTATCTCTATTACCCCTCTGTCTCTTTGTCCCCCCTTCCCTGGTGTCTCTCTATTACCCCTCTCTTTGTCCCCCCATCCCCTCTATTTGTCTCCCCCTTCCCCTCTATTTGCCTCCCCCTTCCCCTCTATTTGCCTCCCCCTTCCCCTCTATTTGCACCCTCTTCCCCTCTATTTGTCTCCCCCTTCCACTCTATTTGCCCCCCCGTCCCCTCTATTTGCCCCCTCTTCCCCTCTATTTGCCCACCCCTTCCCCTGTATTTGTCCCTTCTGACCTTGTAACAGGAGGACTGAGGGAGGGGGCGGAGCTAACTACCACCTCGCGGTTCCCATAATTCCCAGCTCAGCCACATCATAGAGTAGTGATTACTCTATGATGTGGCTGAGCTGGGAATTATGGGAACCACGAGGGAGCATGGTAGTTAGCTCCGCCCCCTCCCTCAGTCCTCCTGTGCTGACAGTTGTACTGCTGTCAGTATCAGTTAGTGTGCCGCCGGATTGCTTAGGCGGCCGCCCGGCACACTCACTGATACTGACAGCAGCATAGCTGTCAGCACAGTGGATAGGGCCGGCGCCCTAAGGTGAGTAATCACCTCAGAGTGTGCCGCCGGACCGGCCACCCGGCGGCACTCACATGCGGCCGGCGGACGCGATATTATTAAAATATAGGGAGCCGGGCTCCCTCTCTACATGCAGCCCCCCCCCCAGGAGCCGAGGCCCACCGGGAAATTTCCCGGTATCCAAGTGGGCCAGTCCGGCCCTGGCCACAATAAAAGGCCACTCTAAAAGGTTCAGTTTTATCACATAGCACAATGCCACAGATGTCGCAAGTTTTAAAGGAGTGTGCAATTGGCATGCTGACTGCAGGAATGCCCACCAGAGCTGTTGCCTGTGAATTGAATGTTCATTTCTCTACCATAAGCCGTCTCCAAAGGCGTTTCAGAGAATTTGGCAGTCCGGCCTCACAAACGCAGACCACGTTTAACCACAACAGCCCAGGATACAACATCTTCACCTCCAAGATCGTCTGAAACCAGCCATCCGGACAGCTGCTGCAACAATTGGTTTGCATAACCAAAGAATTTCTGCACAAACTGTCAGAAACCGTCTCAGGGAAGCTCATCTGAATGCTCATCGTCCTCATCAGGGTCTCGTCATGACTGCAGTTCGTCGTCATAACTGACTTGAGTGGGCAAATGCTCACATTCGATGGCATCTGGCACTTTGGAGAGGTGTTCTCTTCACGGATGAATCCCGTTTTTCACTGTACAGGGCAAATGGCAGACAGCGTGTATGGCATTGTGTGGGTGAACGGTTTGCTGATGTCAACGTTGTGGATTGAGTGGCCCATGGTGGCGTTGGGGTTATGGTATGGGTAGGCGTATGTTATGGACAATGAACACAGGTGCATTTTATTGATGGCATTTTGAACGCACAGAGATACCATGACGAGATCCTGAGGCCCATTGTTGTGTCATTCATCCACGACCATCACTTCATGTTGCAGCATGATAATGCACTGCCCTATGTTGCAAGGATCTGTACACAATTCCTGGAAGCTGAAAACATCCCAGTTCTTGCATGGCCAGCATACTCACCGGACATGTCACCCATTGAGCATGTTTGGGATGCTCTGGATCGGCGTATATGACAGCGTGTTCCAGGTCCTGCCAATATCCAGCAACTTTGCACAGCCATTGAAGAGTAGTGGACCAACATTCCACAGACCACAATCAACAACCTGATCAACTCTATGTGAAGGAGATGTGTTGCACTGCGTGAGCCAAATGGTGGTCATACCAGATACTGACTGGATTTCAGACCCCCACCCGGTTTCCCCCAATACAGTAAAACTGCACATTTTAGAGTGGCCTTTTATTGTGGCCAGCCTAATGCACACCTGTGTGATAATCATGCTGTCTAATCAGCATCTTGATATGCCACACCTGTGAGGTAGATGGATTATCTTGGCATAGGTGAAGTGCTCACTAACACAGATTTAGAAAGATTTGTGAACAATATTTGAGAGAAATGGGCCTTTTGTGTACATAGAAAAAGTCTTAGATCTTTGCGTTCAGCTCATGAAAAATGGGGGCAAAAACAGAAGTGTTGCATTTATAATTTTGTTTAGTGTATATATAAAAAGCAGAAAAAAAACTTTGCACTCCTACTCACATTCGTTAACAACCGGTGCTTGATGGCAATAAAAATGTATACAAAGGAGAAATTTAGCCGCACTCCAGGGAGCCTTTTTCCCCCCAAGTATCCCTGGATTGCTGATAAATTTCTAATATATATATATATATATATATATATATATATATATATATATATATTACATTTTTTTCAAATCTGACTCTGTACTTCCCATAAAAAATATATATACAAAATTACTATAGGGGCCAAAAAAAATAAACAGGATGCACTATGACACTCGGAATTTATTGACGGAAATCTATATAATGTAATATACATTTACATGTTTTCTTGCTCCTTCTATATATTCTGGGTATGACAATGCACCTTGCTCCTATTCCACCTATGGTAATTGTAGAGATTTCCTGGAAAGTGTATACGTTATTGTAGAACATTTTTTTTTACAATAAAGAATGCAGTTTCCATGATCTACCTTGTCAAATAATCTGAGATCCTTATGAGTGCGGACTGTTTGGTTTTTGTGATTTCTACATTTGGGATTAATCCAGCACCAATGTTGCAATCTGGGATACATTCAATCATGTGAGTATCCATGTTGTGTTACATATTCAATTCCCCTGTGGAACAGGAGTTACGGCAACAAGTAACTGAAGAAAGGCTTTTCCTGTAATTCAGCGGGTTTTATTACCCATATGACATAACTCCCTTTGTATATTTATAATTGTATCATATTTTTTACTGTCCTCTAAACCTGAAAGGGACAACGTAGGCACCCAGACCACTACAGCTCATTGAAGTGGTCTGGGTGCAATGTCTCGTGTCCCTTTATTCTATAGTGGTAATTAGTGCAGTTTCAGAGAAACTGCAATAATTACGTCTTACGGTTAACTCCTCCTTTAGTGGCTGTGTATCAGACAGCCACTAGAGAGACTTGCTGGATGTCCTAACACTAGACTAAGCTTGTTTGAGCAGGGCCCTCTACTATCTATTGTTTATCGTTTCATAATATTGTAAAGTGCTGCACAATTAATTGGTGCTATATAAATACCAATAATAATAATAATAACGCTATTAATGAGGACTTCCAGCGTCACCGGAATCCCCATAGAAAAGCAATGATTAATGCTTTCCTATGGGGAAATCCTAATGTGAGTGCGGCCATTGCAGCGCATGCAGGGCTCGAGTCCTGCAGGAACGCACGGGAACGGCGTTCCTGCACTTTTTCCAAAGCAGGAACGCCGTTCCCGTTACCAGTCCTGCAGGACTTGCCCTGCTACCTGCACACAGGGACCCATCACACGCTGTGTTCCTCTCCAGCACTAACTCTCGCGAGACCCACGGGTTACCATGGCAACGCTCCGCACAGGCAAGTCTCGCGAGAGTTAGTGCTGGAGACGAACACAGCGTGTGATGGGTCCCTGTGTGCAGCGTCTGCTTCCCTCCACCGGACCACCAGGCGATCTCCCCCCTCCCTGACAAGGTAAGAAGCAGGGAGGGGGGAATAAAATAAAACTAAACACATACAGTTTAAAAAACAAATGCTTCCCCCCATCATCCAGCGCACACACACACACACACACATCATCCAGCACACACACACACACATCATCCAGCACACACACACACACACACACATCATCCAGCACACACACACACATCATCCAGCACACACACATCATCCATCACACACACACACACACACACACACATCATCCAGCACACACACACACACACACACACACATCATCCAGCACACACACACACACACCATCCAGCACACACACACACACACACCATCCAGCACACACACACACACACACACACACACCATCCAGCACACACACACACATCATCCAGCACACACACACAAACACATCATCCAGCACACACACAAACACATCATCCAGCACACACACAAACACATCATCCAGCACACACACACACACACCATCCAGCACACACATACACACACACATCATCCAGCACATACACACACACACATCATCCAGCACACACACACACACACATCATCCAGCACACACACACACACATCATCCAGCACACACACACACATCATCCAGCACACACACACACATCATCCAGCACACACACACACATCATCCAGCACACACACACACACACACCATCCAGCACACACACACACACACACCATCCAGCACACACACATCATCCAGCACACACATACAAACACATCATCCAGCACACACATACAAACACATCATCCAGCACACACACACATCATCCAGCACACACACATCATCCAGCACACACACATCATCCAGCACACACACATCATCCAGCACACACACATCATCCAGCGCACACACACACACATATCATCCAGCACACACACACACACACACATCATCCAGCGCACACACACACACATCATCCAGCGCACACACACACACATCATCCAGCGCACACACACACACATCATCCAGCGCACACAGACACACATCATCCAGCGCACACACACACTTCATCCAGCACACACACACACACACAATCCATCACACACACACTTCATCCAGCACACACACACACTACATTCATTATACACACTCTGCACTCACTACAAACCCACTATATTCATTATACACACTCTGCACTCACTACAAACCCACTATATTCATTATACACACTCTGCACTCACTACAAACACTACATTCACTATACACACTTTGCACTCACTACACACTACATTCATTATACACACACTGCACTCACAACAACGACACTACATTCATTATACACACACTGCACTCACAACAAACACACTGCATTCATTATACACACTCTGCACTCACTACAAACACACTACATTCATTATACACACTCTGCACTCACTACAAACACACTACATTCACTATACACACTTTGCACTCACTACAAACACACTACATTCACTATACACACTTTGCACTCACTACACACTACATTCATTATACACACTGCACTCACTACACACACTACATTCATTATACACACTGCACTCACTACAAACACACTACATTTATTATACACACTGCACTCACTACAAACACTTCATTATACACACTCTGCTCTCACCACAAACACACTACATTTACTATACACAATCTGCACTCACTACAAACACACTGCATTCATTATACACACACTGCACTCACAACAAACACACTACATTCATTATACACACACTGCACTCACAACAAACACACTTCATTATACACACACTGCACTCACAACAAACACACTACATTCATTATACACACACTGCACTCACAACAAACACACTACATTCATTATACACACACTGCACTCACAACAAACACACTACATTCACTATACACACTTTGCACTCACTACACACTACATTCATTATACACACTGCACTCACTACACACACTACATTCATTATACACATTCTGAACTCACTACAAACACACTACATTTATTATACACACTGCACTCACTACAAACACGTCATTATACACACTCTGCTCTCACCACAAACACACTACATTTACTATACACAATCTGCACTCACTACAAACACACTGCATTCATTATACACACACTGCACTCACAACAAACACACTACATTCACTATACACACACTGCACTCACTACACACTACATTCATTATACACACTGCACTCACTACACACACTACATTCATTATACACATTCTGCACTCACAACAAACACACTTCATTATACACACACTGCACTCACAACAAACACACTACATTATACACACACTGCACTCACAACAAACACACTACATTCATTATACACACACTGCACTCACAACAAACACACTACATTCACTATACACACTTTGCACTCACTACACACTACATTCATTATACACACTGCACTCACTACACACACTACATTCATTATACACATTCTGAACTCACTACAACACACTACATTTATTATACACACTGCACTCACTACAAACACGTCATTATACACACTCTGCTCTCACCACAAACACACTACATTTACTATACACAATCTGCACTCACTACAAACACACTGCATTCATTATACACACACTGCACTCACAACAAACACACTACATTCATTATACACACACTGCACTCACAAAAAGCACACTACATTCATTATACACACACTGCACTCACTACAAACACACTACATTCATTATACACACTCTGCACTCACTACAAACACACTACATTCACTATACACACTCTGCACTCACTACAAACACACTACATTCACTATACACACTTTGCACTCACTACACACTACTTTCATTATACTCACTACACACACTACATTCATTATACACATTCTGCACTCACTACAAACACACTACATTTATTATACACACTGCACTCACTACAAACACGTCATTTTACACACTCTGCTCTCACCACAAACACACTACATTTACTATCACAATCTGCACTCCCTACAAACACACTGCATTCATTATACACACACTGCACTCACAACAAACACACTACATTCATTATACACACACTGCACTCACAACAAACACACTACAATTATTATACACACACTGCACTCACAACAAACACACTACATTCATTATACACACTCTGCACTCACTACAAACACACTACATTCATTATACACACTCTGCACTCACTACAAACACACTACATTCACTATACACACTTTGCACTCACTACACACTACATTCATTATACACACTGCACTCACTACACACACTACATTCATTATACACATTCTGCACTCACTACAAACACACTACATTTATTATACACACTGCACTCACTACAAACACGTCATTATACACACTCTGCTCTCACCACACACTACATTTACTATACACAATCTGCACTCACTACAAACACACTGCATTCATTATACACACTCTGCACTCACATCAAACACACTACATTCACTATACACACTTTGCACTCACTACACACTACATTCATTATACGCACTGCACTCACTACACACACTACATTCATTATACACACTCTGCACTCACTACAAACACACTAAATTTATTATACACACTGCACTTACTACAAACACACTACATTCATTATCCATACTCTGCATTCACTACAAACACACTACATTCATTATACACACCCTGCACTGCACTATATGCATAGGAGTGTAATTTAATTTACCCCCCCTTAAAAAAAAAAAAATGACACTCCTATGCATATAGTGCAGTCCAGGAATCTTGGGTGAGTTCCCACACTTTTTTCCCCAGGACTTGACCCCTGAGCGCATGCACATTAGGTCTCCCATGCCGGCTGACGTCAGCGGGAAAGGAGCGTGGGTAGAGCCGAACCCAGCACTATGGAACATCGGTGCTGGATTCAGGTAAGTGAACCACGGGAAGTGTGAGGGAGGGGGACACTGTAGGTACCTATAGTGCCAGGAAAACGGCTTTGTTTTCCTGGCATTATAGAATCTCTTTAAGAAAAGAGTACCTTAATGCAGTCATACACTGCTTGCTATGCAAATCTGATTCCGCCATAAACAATTGTTTAACTTAATGTAAACCAATGAGGATAAAATATGGCAGTTAATCTTAGGAACGCTTGGTGAGCTAGATGGTTAGACACTCTTTTTGAAACTAAAAAAAATCAGCAGTATGCCCAAACTGCAAGAAGTGTTAATTTTATATAAACCAATGCACTAATAATGAGTTTTATTTAAATCAGTATTAAATATATTGCTTTTAATCTAATGGTATTTTAAACAATTTTAACGACAGTTTGAGTAGTTAGAAATTTTTTCAACTCTATTGGACCGCCCCTCACCTTACTGACAAGGGCTTAAAATATCGAGAAGCCAGTTAGCGACTTTGTACCAATGAGAAAGTCCTGAGCGGCGAAACATGTTTGGTCAAAGTCCCTGAACTTTTACTGAAATGAGGAAAGATTGATTGGATTTTACAAGGAATTAGTCCCATCACCCTGCTTCCTCCTCCGCTCCTCCTCTGCATTGCGTCGGCCGGTGGGCGAGACTGATCCCGCCCACCGGCCCGGGGAGACCTAATGCATTAGCGCTCCCCATAGTAAAGCATTGAAAATGCATTTCAATGCTTTCCTATGGGGAAATGAGCGAAGCTGGAGGTCCTCACATAGCGTGAGGACATCCAGCGACGCTCTAGCACAGGTTTCCTGTGCTAGAAACCAGGAAGTCCCCTCTAGTGGCTTTCTAGTAGACAGCTGTGATGGACTGCTGGCACTCGACTGAGTACCTCCGCCAATCGATGCTCCTAGCGCTTACCGAGGACTCTGAGCACTCCAACCGACACCATCAGCACTGCAGACCCCACTTCCAGCGATGCAGCTGCGCCGGGGTCTCGCCGTCTCTCACCCACCCTGGATCCAAGGCCAGGATCCAGCTTCCAGTGGGTGAACCTCTCCTAAATCCAGAGAGCAGGAACCAGGAACAAAACAAACTCTTGCAAGAGCTGACTCTGGGGAGTATGTGATTATAGCAATCCCCAGAGTGTAGTTATCCCTTCCCCAAGCATGAGCCAAGGCTTCAAGAAAGGTGCAAGTAGGTCTGGTTTATTGAGGGCTACCTGCCCAGTATTTATGCAAGTGTCCACCAGGTGTCCCTTTATTCTATAGTGGTAATTAGTGCAGTTTCAGAGTGCAGTTTCCCTTAGGGGACCTGATGGAACAATGGGACACATATTGGATATTAGCCAATCACAGACAATACAAACAAAACACTCCCACAGTGACATCACAATCCCTCCTCTCTATCCTGGAGACAATTGGGACATAATCAAATTATCTCCCAGGACAGAGGCAAGACTCCATTAACCACATGGTTGCAAAAAAGACATAAAATTACACAATGTTACAATTACTACATAAAACATATACCTGCAACATATCCCCAGATAGCTTAGATCTGAGCACATTATTACCGAATGGCGCTCAGAGGTGGAGTTAACCCTGCAAGGTAATTATTGCAGTTTATAAAAAAACTGCAATAATTACACTTGCAGGGTTAAGAGTAGTGGGAGTTGGCACCCAGACCACTCCAATGGGCAGAAGTGGTCTGGGTGCCTGGAGTGTCCCTTTAACCCCTTAAGGACACATGACATGTGTGACATGTCACGATTCCCTTTTATTCCAGAAGTTTGGTCCTTAAGGGGTTAAGGGTGTGGTTTAGATCATATGATAGGAAGCACAGTCCCATATTCTTATTTAGTTTTACTTATGTAGAGGTTTTGTCTTAGAGGGCAAATATCTGGGTGACCGGCAGGAGAGAAGCGCTCAGTGCTCCTCTCCTGCCAGTAATTTCAGTAATTTCCTGCAGCGCCAGTACCTCGGCTGCCTAGTGCAGGAGATGGGCGTTAGCGAGGGAGCTCCGCTCTATGTCTGCATTTCTTGTATAGCTCCCTTGCGCGCCCTGTAGAGGTCCTCAGAGCCTGAATGTGACGCCATATTCTGACTCCCAGGCACCACTGTGGGGCGCGCAATGCAGACATAGAGGAAATGCGGACATAGAGCAGAGCTCCCTCAGGGGCAACCCACTGGAACCCAGTACAACAGACGGTAAAGAGAGGGAGTGTGTGTGTGTCTAAGCTCCACTCCTCCACAACACTGTGCCCTCCCACCATAGCCCCAGTCCTCCACACTGCTGCTGCCCCCAATACTGTCCCTACCCCCCACCATAATCCCTGTCCCCCCACAATGCTGCCTTGCTGCTCCCAATACTGTCCCTACCCCCCAATGCTGCCTCACTAGTACTGTTCCTATAACCCACCATAACCCCAGTCCGCCACAATGCTGTTGTGTTGCCCCCCTACCCCCCACAATGCTGCCCTGCTGCCCCAAATACTGCCCCTATCCTCCCACAATGCTTCCCCCAGTACTGTTCCTACACCCCACCATAACACCAGTCCCCCACAATGCTGCCCTGCTTCCCCCAATACTGTCCTACCCCCCACCATAATCCAAGTCCCCCACATTGCTGCCCTACTGCCCCCAATACTGTCCCTACCCCCCAATGCTGCCTCACTAGTACTGTTCCTATAACCCACCATAACCCCAGTCCGCCACAATGCTGTTGTGTTGCCCCCCAATACTGTCCCTACCCCCCACAATGCTGCCCTGCTGCCCCAAATACTGCCCCTATCCTCCCACAATGCTTCCCCCAGTACTGTTCCTACACCCCACCATAACACCAGTCCCCCACAATGCTGCCCTGCTTCCCCCAATACTGTCCTACCCCCCCACCATAATCCAAGTCCCCCACATTGCTGCCCTACTGCCCCCAATACTGTTCATACCCCCATCATAACCCCAGTCCCCCACAATGCTGCCCTGCTGCCCCCCTGCCCCCCTATTACTTTCCCTACCCCCAACATAGCCCAAGTCCCCCACAATGCTGCCCTACCTCCCCACTATACTGCCCTTGTCCCCTTAATACTATACTTATCCCCCCACAATTGTCCCAGTCCCCCACAATACTGTTCCTATTCACCCCACCATAGCCCCAGTTCCCTACAATACTGCCTCTACCCCCACTAATGCGCCTAACCACACTGTGCTGCCCCTATCTCAACACATTAAAGCCCCACAATCTAAAATACTGTTGCTAACACTACCACTAATGCCCCTATCCCCCACACTAAAGAATTAATCTCCAACATACAGCCCCTGTCCTCATCACAAAAAAGCCCAAATCCCCCACAATACTGCCACTGTTCTCCCACTCTAAAGTTCCCATTGCCCCACAATACTGCCTCTTTTCCCAAATACTACCCCTATCTCCCCCTGCTAAAGCCCCTGTCCCACACAGTACTGCCCTATCCTCCCCACTAAAGCCCTAATGTACAGCGCTACAGAATTTGTTGGTAATATTATAATAATAATAATAAAGTCCCTATCCCACACATTAAAGCACAGTGACACAGGAAGGGGCTGGTGGGCAAGTAAGAGACACAGGGTGGTGTATGACACACTAAAGGGGGGATATAATACACTAAAGGGGGTGTAACACACTCACAAAGGGGTAAGACATTCAAGAGGAGATATATAACACTAAAGGAGGTAAGAACTTTAAAAGAGAGATTATGAGGCGCACACAGTCAGGGAGAGTCCTTCTTCAGATTTGCTTCTCCGATCTCGAAGTACGGTTGTTCATGCCTTCTCCGGGGCGGTGAGAGTCCGGGAGCTGGTGAGTCCCAGTAAACAGGTGCCGAAGGGATTCTCTTTACCGATGTATCGAGCGCGTATTGGGTGATTCAGTTCCTCTTACGGTGCTTGAAAACCGATGTTTGCGGGCGTGGGGTTTGGGTTACCATTTGTGCGATTTCAGTGTCAGGGGTATGCCCGGTCTCGTGCTTCCAAGCTTTATTGTTCAGTTCGCCCACAGGCTTCGGGCCCTTTGTTGATCCACGGGAACGGGAGTTATCTGTCTAGATTTCAATTTATTAGGGTCTTTCGAATGGCGCTGAAACTGCTGGGCATTTCGAGACAGGAATTTGGAGGTCACTCCTTCTGGATCGGAGCGGCGACTGAACAGGCTATCCAGAGGATTAGTAGATGGGAGTCGGGGAGGTTTTGGTCATATGTGCGCCCTACCAGTCTGATTGCCTTTTGCCCTGTGTTTTCTCCGGCCAACGGGTCTGGTTAATGGGCCATTCCTACGTTTATTGGGCCCATCTATGGGCTGGGGTCTGACCTGGTGGGACTCGTCTCGAACTTTACCAAAATTTTGGTAAAGGAGGTTGGTCGCACTACACGGTAACCACTACCTGCACACATGTATAATATGATGTAGAGTTAAGTAATCATCTTCTGTTTTTATATAAACTGTGATTAAAGCCAATACATTTTGAGATATGATTTGAGACCATGTGTTGTGTATCAGTAATTTCTTCTGAGCTGCTCGGAAGTGTGTTTGTGCTGTTTCGAATTCCAAGGACGGTCTGCAGCCGTGAAAAATCCCTGGGGAAGAATTTCTGCCCTAACAACTTACCTGCTAGAGTGTTAAGAATATAGTTCGCAGAATAAGTGAAACCCTTTTCCATTTTCAGGGACTGCAGTAATCTACTCAGATTTTATTTCTATACATATATGTAACTCCATAAAAACACAAGGGACTTACGTACTCAGGGAATGTAACTGAACTCAAATATATCTATATTGTATCTTTGGTGCTAAAATGCAGGAAAAAATATTACAACAAAATAGGACAGAAATTGGTGTCAAAATGGCTAGTTGAAAAGTGCTGACATACCCTTGGTAAATAAATAATTCACACTTTTGAAAGTTGTATATGTTCTGGTGACATTCTCGGATATGACATGGGCACCGTAAAATTCCAAGAACGAAAACTAAACTGGCATGCCCTGTAACATAACAAAAATATGCAAATCTACAGACACATTTTGGGGGTGGGGTTGCTCTACTGTACATCAGGTTTACAAAATGGGAACATCCTTATTTGGAAGGAAAACATGTTCTGTACCAATGTCAGGGAAATAAAGAGAAATACAATATCATATCCTTGGAAAATACTTGTAATTAGGAGGGAGAAATACAAAAGAAAATAGAAAAATAAAATTTACTTTCTAGCCCCAGTACTTCTTTGGTGGGAGTTAGAATCCTTGTTAAAAAAAAAAAATGAATTCTTACTTCATTTTCTACATGCCTACTTGTGTAGTCCTTGTAATGATTACTCTCACTTTTCTCATTAATATTTTATTGGTATTTATATAGTGCCAACTTATTCAGCATGCTTCAATAATGCTTTATATTTTATTTTATACCTTTGAATAAAAAAAGCAAACTGAAAACAAAGCATGCAATTTGTGCATTAAATAAGGTTACATGTCCAGGGGATAATATATTGCACACCCACCACTTCCTAATACAGAATCAAATACATATTATTTCTGTATGAATGAGCTATAAACATCTATGTGTTCATCTGCTGTAATCCTCAGGAGAAGAAAATAGTGACAAAAACACACCTATTTCAGGAATACAATTGTATCAACAATAGCATATTATATCATTAGACTCTTACAATGACATTTACAAATGTAATAAAATGTTAAATATGTATCTTACCAGTCCACCTCCAACAATAGCAATTTTCTGATTGACGGTATTATCCATGATTTGAAGCACTAGTTCTTTCACTGAGTCACAGTATTAGTCTACCAATTCAATGGAACTGAAATATAAGAATCACAGACTAGCTGACACAGCACAGAGTAAAGTCTGTGTGTGCTTTTACTAACAAGGAGGAGTATAGAAACATCCAAGCTAATATTAAACCATCTACAGCTTTAGTTCAAAGTAGAGACCAGTATTACGGGTAAATAAACTTGTTTTTGTACACTCTTTTTTTTTTTGTCTGCCTTGCCAGTCTCTCATTGTAGAACTACATATAATATGCAAATTCCTTAAAATATTTGCATATTATGAAACATGTCTTCCTTTATTATATCCTATATTCTATATCACATCCATTTGTCTATTTTTTTCCCCAAATGATTTGATTGGGCATTGGTACTAACATATCCTACTTTAAAGGGACACTATATTCACCAGAACAACTACAGCTTAATGTAGTTGTCCTGGTGAGTATAGTCAATCCCTGCGCACATTTTTTTTAATGTAAAAACTGCCTTTTCAGAGAAAAGTAAGTTGGTAAGTCAACTAAATGGTGACTTTAACACTATAAGGTCAGAAATACTTGTTTGACCCTATAGTGTTCCTTTAATTAATTAAAGTTTTGGTACATATACTCAGCAATCATAGGTGAAAATCCCAAATAGAACATATAGGCTGTCAGATTTATCAGGCTTCCGAAAGTGCGCTAGGGCTAAATTCCAGGAAATCCTAATGGCCGCAGTCTGTACTTGGCA
Organism: Pelobates fuscus; assembly: GCF_036172605.1. Classification (NCBI taxonomy): domain Eukaryota; kingdom Metazoa; phylum Chordata; class Amphibia; order Anura; family Pelobatidae; genus Pelobates; species Pelobates fuscus. Next base: position 263,758,646 of record NC_086318.1, on the reverse strand, counting down.
ATCCAATCAGCACATCACATCTATGAGCACTCAGAGAATTGAAAGACACCCAATAAAGTTAAAAATCGATTGAGATTTATTGGTATAACATTCAGATTATATTCTTGTTTAGTAACATGTTTGTTTTGCTAGTGTTAGTTATTGCACTCTATGCCTCATTAATTTATGATGTTCCCAATCTTATCTCTGCCATTCCCTCATATCCTTAAATTTCAATTCCCTTTCATCTGCTTTTTCCTTGATTTTGTTTTTAACACCCCAATGATTCTCCACCCACAATCTGCTTTATCTAACCCTAGATTCTCTCCTTTATAGCCTGGGCCCCATACAATAGTGAAACAGCTACACCCAGGACTCACAGCACCCAACCCTGCAGGACTTGCCATAAGCAGAGGTAGCATTTCTGGATGATCGCTTCCCACCCACCCCATGGTAATCACTACATTTATAGATAGCACAAATTACCTAACTTTCCTGTTAAACCAATTATGTCCACCAAGCCCTCCACACCCAAAATAGCTATACTCACACAAAACCTCTTTAACCCTTAACCCTCCAAACCACAGCTCTTAAAAACACAGCACCTACTCTCCTACTAATGTTCTCACTTCTATTTTTCACTTTCTCTCTCACTTCCCTCATCATTAAAATCTCTCTATCATTTTACTTACCTGTTCCTGCTAACACCATCTTCATTGCTCCCTCTCTCCCTAGCAGAAGGTGATGTCTCTCCAAACCCTGGTCCCTCCATTACTCAGCCACCTGGTACAAACACCAGAAACCACAACAACCTAATACCCATTCCATGTAATTCTCACTATAATTCCTCTTTTAAAGCTGCCCTCTGGAATGCACGCTCAGTGTGCAGCACCTTTAAATCTACCTCCATCTATGACCTATTTATCTCACACTCCCTAAACCTACTTGCACTAACAGAAACATGGCTCTCTCCCTCTGATACTGCTACCCCTGCCTCACTGTCCTTTGGTGGTCTTCACTTTACCCACAATCCAAGACAAGCAGACATTAAAGGGAAACTCCAGTGCCAGGAAAACAATCCGTTTTCCTGGCACTGGAGGGTCCCTCTCCCTCCCACCCCCCAATCCCCAGTTGCTGAAGGGGTGAAAACCCCTTCAGTGACTTACCAGAGGCAGCGACAGGTCCCACGTCGCTGCTTCCTCCTCCCCCGCCGCTCCTCCTTCTGCTTACGTCAGCCGGTGGGCGAGACTGATCTCGCCCGCCGGCCGAGGAGACCTAATGCGCATGCGTGGCAATGCCGCGCATGCGCATTAGCGCACCCCATAGGAAAGCATTGAAAATGAATTTCAATGCTTCCCTATGGGGAATAGAGCGACGCTGGAGGTCCTCACACAGCGTGAGGACGTCCAGCGACGCTCTAGCACAGAAAACCTGTGCTATGAAGCAGGAAGTTCTAATAGACAGCCACTAGGGGAGGACTTAACCCTGCAAGGTAATTATTGCAGTTTTAAAATAAGGGTAGTGGGAGTTGGCACCCAGACCACTCCAATGAGCAGAAGTGGTCTGGGTGCCTGGAGTGTCCCTTTAAAGGTGGCGGTGTAGGTTTTCTTCTCTCACCCCACTGCTCCTTTAAAACCCTGCCCACCCCCCCCCCCTTCCCTCTCTTTCCCATCATTTGAAATTCATTCAATTCGCCTTTTCAAACCCTTCTCTGCTAACATTGCCGTTATCTATCGTCCCCCTGGTTCCCCTCTCCTCTTCCTTGACCACTTTGCTGCCTGGCTACCCTACTTCCTATCTTCCAACATTCCATCCCTAATTCTTCAATATTCCCATTTACCCACCTTTAACCCCAGCAGCCTCTAAACTACTTTCAATTACTTCCTCCCTTGGACTATTGCAGTGGGCTAATTCTCCCACTCATGAAGCTGGCAATACCCTCGACCTTATTTTCTCTTATTCATATACAGCATCTAATATCTGCAACACTCCATTTCCTCTCTCTGATCACCACCTCTTATCGTTTGCTCTCAATTACCCCCTCACCCAACAACCTCGGCCTTACCCCCCTCAGCTCAGGAGGAACCTTAACTCTATTCACCTCCAGCAGCTGTCAGCTGACATTGATTCACAACTGCTATCCATCCCTTCCTTCTCCTGTCCCTCACTGGCCATCTCCACATATAACACTACCCTCACATCTGCCTTGAACGCTGCAGCCCCGCTCCAAACATGCACCTCGAGGAGGACACAACCCCAACCTTGGCATAATAAATCAACACGCTATCTGCAGAGTTGCTCCCGTTGTGCTGAACGCTCCTGGAGGAAGTCCCGCACCCAGGCAGACTTTCTCCATTATAGATTCATGTTGCTTTCATACAGCGCAGCCCTTGCCCTCTCCAAACAGTCATACTTTTCCTCTCTCATTAGTTCATGCTCCCGCAATCTTAGATGTCTCTTTGACACCTTTAATTCCCTTCTCCGCCCTGCTGTGGCCGCCCCCCAAACTAACCTTACAGCTGATAGCTTTGCATCCTACTTTACCGAGATGATTGAACATCTAAGGAAACAATTCTCCCCTCTTTGCCGTTCTCTTTCTCAACCACACGTAAATCATGCTTTCCCTACCCTCCAGACTTTCTCCCCGGCTACTGAACAAAAGGTGGCTGCGCTTCTCCGTTCCTCTCACCCCACCAACTGCCCGCTCGATCCTGTCCCATCTCACCTCATCAGATCTCTCTCCCCTTGTCTTGTGGCTACCCTAACACACATCTTTAACTGCTCTCTCTCTTCTGGCACTGTTCCTGCTGACCTTAAACATGCCACTGTAATACCTATCCTGAAAAAAACATCTCTTGACCCATCCTCCCACTCTAACTATCGTCCCATATCCCTGCTCCCTTTCTCATCAAAGCTTTTGGAAAGACTTGTCTTTACCCGTGTGTCTCACTTCCTTAATTCCAACTCTCTCCTTGACCCTCTTCAGTCTGGCTTCCGCCCTCTCCACTCTACTGAGACTGCTCTTATCAAAGTGACTAATGACCTAATCTCCGCTAAATCCAAAGGGCACTACTCCATATTAATTCTCCTTGACCTCTCTGCTGCCTTTGACACCGTTGATCATGCTCTCCTCCTTCAAATTCTTCAATCGCTCAGTCTCTGTGACTGTCCTCTCTTGGTTTTCCTCCTATCTCTCCCAACGCTCATTCAGTGTCTCCTTTTCCAAGGATACCTCATCCCCTCGTCCTGTCTCGGTTGGAGTTCCTCAAGGCTCTGTCCTTGGTCCCCTTCTATTTTCTCTTTATACTGCCTCTCTTGGTAAACTTATTGCCTCTTTTGGATTCCACTACCACCTGTACACTGATGACACTCAGATATACCTCTCCTCCCCGGACCTCTCCCCTGCTGTCCTGCAACGTGTCACTGCTTGCCTTTCCTCCATCTCTGACTGGATGTCCTCACACTTTCTGAAACTTAACCTCTCAAAAACTGTACTCCTTGTCTTTCCTCCTCCTAACTTCGATCCTCCTCTCTAGCTCTCCCTTCAAGTCAGTGATATCCACATAAGTCCATCCCTGCAAGCGCGTGGTCTTGGCGTCATACTTGACTCTGGTCTCACCTTTGAGTCTCACATCCAGTTTGTTGCCAAGTCCTGTAGGTTCCAACTCAAAAACATAGCCCGCATCCGCCCCTTTCTTATGCAAGATGCTACCAAGGAGCTTGTCCATGCTCTAGTAATTTCCCGCATGGATTACTGTAACCCTCTCCTGATTGGTCTCCCCAAAAGCCGTATTGCCCCGCTACAGTCTGTAATGAATGCTGCAGCTAGACTGATTTTCCTCTCTAGTCGGCCCTCTCACACCTCACCCCTCTGACAGTCCTTACATTGGCTCCCTGTATCCTATAGGAGTCAATTCAAAGTGCTAACCCATACATTTAAAGCACTGAACAATTCTAGCCCCTCTTATATCTCTTCACTGATCGATAGGTATGCCCCTCCTCGTACCCTCCGCTCTGCCCGTGACCACCTCCTGACCGCTGCTCGCACCCGTACGGCCAACTCGCGCTTGCAGGATCTCTCGCGGGCAGCTCTTCTCCTATGGAATAGCTTGCCTACTGCCATCAGACTCTCCCCTAGTCTTCAATCATTTAAGAAGGGCCTTAAAACCCATCTCTTCAGGAAAGCTTATGGCCTCCCAGAGTAGAGACCTTACATACCTGTCTCTTGCTCTCTCCTATGGGACAGTGCTTTGCTCTCTCCCAGGGCCGGACTGGCCTACCGGGATACCGGGAAATTTCCCGGTAGCCCGCTTTGACTTGTGGCTGTACTCAGCCACAAGACATGAACATTTTTTTTTGTGTTTGCTTATGCGGCCGTGCGGCTGTGCGGCCGTGCCGCCTCAGCCTCCACCGCACGGCCACAGCTACTTCCTGTCAGCCGGCGGATGTGAGCGGCAAATGACGACATGACGTCACATCCGGTGGCTGCGCAGCGGCGACTCTACAGAGACTGCATCGCGGCCTCTGATGTCAGCTCCCCCGTCCGACGTCACTGGAGCTGAATGCGCATGGCCGCGCGCGCATTCAAAGTGTCCATAGGAAAGCAGTTCTCAATGCTTTCCTATGGACACTCTGCGCGATGGAGGCGAAATGTGCCTCCAGCGTCGCAGATGCGCCTCTAGTGTCTGTCCGGAATTAACCACAAATGTAAACGTAGCAGTTTCTCTGAAACTGCTATGTTTACATGTGAAGGGTTAAAACCTGAGGGACATTGCACCCAGGCCACTTCATTGAGCTGAAGTGGTCTGGGTGACCATAGTGTCCCTTTAACGCTGTTACGGCGTTATATGCAGTCCGCATTTTAATGGGCTGTTAAGCTGAATTCTGATGACTCCGCAATGCTATGGGGCTGGTATGTAATTTTTTCCAGGGCTGGTTTTCATACCCAGTTCGGCCCTGCTCTCTCCTCCAGCTCTGCTTCACTCCTACTTGATATTTCCTGTCCTAATGTTTCTAATACCCCACCTCCTATAGTCTGTAAGCTCGTTTGAGCAGGGTCCTCTTCAACCTATTGTTCCTGTCTATTTATTGTTACATCCCCCCTCTCAAAATATTGTAAAGCGCTATGGAATCTGTTGGCGCTATATAAATGGCAATAATAATAATAATAATAATAATAATAATAATAGATATTTTATCAGATTTACTACACATTATACTAAAACAGCAAATATTTAGGACCTTTTTCAAAACTTACATCATTATTACCAGACAGATATTACATTTAACTTGGCATTGACATTTAGCTTGGCATTTGTAAGAAGGAAGCAAGTTATCAAATATGAGGGTTAGCTTGCCGGAATTGCGGTTTTGTTTATGGTACAAAGTATTTAATACTGTCTTTATATAAATGATTATTTAAGCAGCAACCAGAAATTGGAGGATGATAAATACAAAATGGTTGGTTGGTTATATAATTAAATAACAAAAAGGTGCCGCTAGGGACCAAATAACAGAGCTTGAGAGGTTCCAAGTAGGGGTTGTAGCGGATGGCATTGGGCTGTCCTAAAAATTGCATTTATTCCTATGTGTTCGGTTGAATTTTAACATGTGTATATGAAGTGTATGCAGCATTCGTCTGATTGTTCGATAAAATCACTCCAGTTATTTTGCGAGTGAAACTACCGAACAATCAGACCACCCCAAGAGTAAGTGTGCATCCAATAACCTTTTGCAACAATGTTGCAAACGGTTAATTGGCAGTTCATGTAGTGCATTCTTTGTTCTCTGGGTGGCCGCCATTCGGGAGACGAACACGTGGCGGCGGCCATTTTAAACTCCCGAACAGCGATGTTTTGCCGTCGAGTGTCTGGAAACCAAATCGGACACTCGGTTAGGCAAACACCGCTGAGACCTCCACACTGCTGCCAATTCATGTACAAACCCCACAAACCCAACGAACAAGGGGATTTACCCGAAACCTCCCCAGCTTGTGTGTTTCATTCCCTTTTCTGTGACCGACCGCAGGGCCAAAATACATGGAACCCTTTTCGGCTGTTAAGCCCAGCACGGTCTTTTTAGTACTTCCATAAATTTCCCGAACCCCTGGTCCAATCTGGGTGATTTTTGGGTATGTGTCTCACCCAGATCAGGGCTACCAGGGGATGTAACATTAAAAGGGGTACCCCTATGTTTAGGGGTACATCCAGAAACCCAGGGAATTTGTGTCCTGTATAATGGGATTATGTGTCACAATAAGAGGAGGGGATGTGTGGGTGGCAACTCGTGTATGATTGGCTACTGTAATAATTATTGTAAATCCCTCCCTTGCATGGGAGAATGCTTTATAAGGAAGTTGTGTGGATTAAAAGTCAGTTCTGCTACTGATGTTGTGTGTCGTCCAGTCATTGGGATCCGTATTGGGATATTCGTGGATTACCTTGTTTGCTGTAATTATTATTCTATGGTATTTTCTAACTTGTTCCTGAGCCTTACTGGGATCTTTAGTGGAGTTAACCTGTGAATGACCAGCTCTCCGCTACATTGGTGGCAGCGGCGGGATCCAGACTCACAGAGGAACAAGTGCCAATGGAGTACGGATGGAGATTGACTATTCTACACTAAAACGCTCCACGCTAAAAGATCTGGAAGCAAGGGGTATTCCAGCCAGCAACAAAACTAAAGCTGTTCTTATTGCTGAAGTCATGGCAGAATACCGCACAGATGGCGGTTCGGTTCCTGAACGTAGTGATGCAGTGGAAGGACAAGAACAAATGGAATTTCAAAGGCAGCTACAATTTAGGTTGTCCTTTTATGGGGAGAATCCACCAGCAGAGATCATCTCCAGGACAATGACGGAGATCCAGGAGTTTGTACTGAGGCAAAGGATAATGTCAACCCCAGAACGCAGCGCAGCAGTAACCATGGTACAAGAGGGTAAGCCAAAAATACCTTACCAAGCATTCAAAATGTATGTAGAGGCAGAGGAGGACATAGATGCATTCCTCCAGGATTTTGAAAGACTGTGTGCCTTGCATAAAATCAGTGCAGAAGATTGGGTACCCATTTTAGCTGGGCGATTAACTGGGAGAGCAGCAGAAGCTTATCGTACTGTACCAGACGAGGAAATCCGGGACTACAGTAGAGTAAAATAAATTATATTGGCCCGGTATGCCATCACACCAGAGGCATACCGAAGGCGGTTCAGGGAATTAAAGAAAGCAGAGAAAGACTCACATGCTGAGTGGGATTGTAGACTACAGTGGGCGCCCTCGGATGGGTACAAGCTAGCAAAGCACGGTCCATGGAGGACGTATTACAAATGATGCTGATGGAACAATTTTATGATGGGGTATCAACAGATGTCCAGGAATGGGTAAGGGACCATAACCCTACATCCCTCACGGAGGCAGCTAGGAAAGCAGACGACTACCTGGATGCTTGCAGGCAACAAAAACCGGTAGTCCCAAAGATCACAGTAAAGTCCTTCGGAGGGACAAACTACTCCACAGTACCACCACGACAACTACCACCACCACCACCTGCTGCACAACCGCGATTCCACCAGCCTAGCTCAGTGCAGTGTCATCAGTGCCAGAGGTGGGGACACTACAAGAGGGAGTGTCCTCAGCTGCGAGACCGATCTACCTGGAGAAGGCCAGCCACCGAGAGCAGCCGCACACCACTGCCAGGAGGAGACACCCACCTCCTATGGCTCAGGAGTCCCCGTCACTACAATAGAACAGTGGGAGGTATTACATGAAGCCAACCCGCTACAAGCCAAGCCAATGCAGGGGCTCCGAGACTCAGGAGCCACCATAACCCTGGTAAAAAGCCACTTGGTCTCTGACAAGGCCAAGACCAGCAGGACTGTAGCCGTCAGGGTTGCTGGGGGAGCCGTCTACCGGCTGAATACCGCAAGAGTACATTTGCATTGGGGAGCGGGGTCGGGAAATGTAGAGGTGAGGTTGATGCCACAGTTACCCGCAGAGGTGGTACTGGGAAACGATTTGGGAAAGCTCACTTCGGCTTTTGAGCCCCAAACCACAACCACTGAGGAAGCACATCCAGTGGTCACCAGGCAACAGGCCCGCATCCAGGACTACAACACACTGCCAGAAGTTCAGGTAAAAGAGCCTTCCCCTTCCCTAAACTGTGTACCCTGGGCCCCTCCTAACGAATTTGCGGCAGAGGTGATCACTGACCCTACCCTACAGGTATATAGAGATAAAGTCACCTCTGACCAACCTGGGGCGGAGGGGGAAAGATTTGTATGGGATAGGCCAGGGATAGGCAACCTTCGGCTCTCCAGATGTTGTGGACTACATCCCCCATAATGCTCTTACACCCATAATGCTGGCAATGCATCATGGGAGGTGTAGTCCAAAACATCTGCAGAGCCGAAGGTTGCCTATCCCTGGGATAGGCAGTTGTTATACAGGGAGTCAGACAAGCAGGTAGCTGGGTCAGGTACCGCGCCGAGTTGCTCCGGATAGCTCACGATATTCCACTATCTGGGCAGTTGGGGGTCAGTCGTACCCGATACCGTCTGACCCAGAGTTTCTTTTGGCCAGGAGTTAGCCAGGAAGTACGTAAATATTGCAGTCCATGCGATACGTGCCAGAGGGTATGGAAGAGGGGGGACCGGCGGAAGGCGAAGTTGCATCCGCTACCTATAATTGAGGAACCATTTCACAGAATAGCCATAGATTTCATAGGCCCCCTTCAGAAACCTAGCCCTTCGGGCAAGAAATAAATTTTAACTGTTGTGGATTACGCCACCCGATATCCAGAGGCGGTGGCCCTGACAAATATACACACCGAAACCGTGGTCGAGGCCCTGATGCAGATTCCAACATCTGAAAAATGCACTTATCAATGCCCCTGTCTTGGCAGCTCCCAATCCAACTAAACGTTTTCTTGTTCACACTGACGCTTCTATGTTTGGATTGGGGGCAGTGCTGAGCCAAGTGGGGCCAATGGCGGAAAACATCCTGTGGCTTACATCAGTCGCAAGTTGTTACCCAGAGAAGTAAGCTACGCCGCCATTGAAAAGGAATGCCTGGCTGTGGTGTGGGCACTAAAGAAGTTGCAGCCGTATTTGTATGGACAGCCCTTTTCTTTGCTCACGGATCACAACCCGTTAGTATGGCTGAACCGGGTGGCTGGGGACAATGCCAGGCTGCTGCGCTGTAGTTTGGCGCTGCAGCCCTTTGACTTTAACATTCAGTATCACCCGGGCAAACAAAATGGAAATGCTGACGGGTTGTCTAGACAAACAGACTTGGAAAAACGATCCATGAGCACCCCGGACATCCCCAAGCCGATCCGTGCTGGATCAGACTGTGTTTGCCGGCTTGTGGGCAAGGGGGAGCAGTGTAGCGGATGGCATTGGGCTGTCCTAAAAATTGCATTTATTCCTATGTGTTCAGTTTAATTTTAACATGTGTATATGAAGTGTATGCAGCATTCGTCTGATTGTTCGGTAAAATCAATCCAGTTATTATGCGAGTGAAACTACTGAACAACCAGACCACCCCAAGAGTAAGTGTGCATCCAATTACTGTTCGCAACAATGTTGCAAACGGTTAATTGGCAGTTTGTGTAGTGGGTTCTTTGTTTTCTGGGTGGCCGCCATTCAGGAGATGAACACGTGGCAGTGGCCATTTTAAACTCACGAACAGCGGTGTTTTGCTGTCGAGTGTCTGGAACCCAAATCGGACACTCGGTTAGGAAAACACAACTGAGACCTCCACACTGCCGCCGATTCGTGTACAAACTACCGAACGGCTTCCCGTTCGGTAGAAAGAACCTCACGAACAAGGGGATTTACCCGAAACCTCCCCAGCTCTCCTAACATAAGCTATTCGTGTGTTTCATTCACTTTTCTGTGACCGACCGCAGGGCCAAAATACATGGAACCCTTTTCGGCTGTTAAACCCAGCACGGTCTTTTTAGTACTTCCATAAATTTCCTGAACCCCTGGTCCAATCTGGGTGATTTTGGGGTATGTGTCTCACCCAGATCAGGGCTACCAGGGGATGTAACATTAAAAGGGGTACACCTATGTTTAGGGGTACATCCAGAAACCCAGGGAATTTGTGTCCTGTATAATGGGATTGTGTGTCACACTAAGAGGAAGGGATGTGTGGGTGGCAACTCGTGTATGATTGGCTACTGTAATAATTATTGTACATCCCTCCCTTGCATGGGAGAATGCTTTATAAGGAAGTTGTGTGGATTAAAAGTCAGTTCTGCTCCTGATGTTGTGTGTCGTCCAGTCATTGGGATCCGTATTGGGATATTCGTGGATTACCTCTTTTGCTGTAATTATTATTCTATAGTATTTACTAACTTGTTCCTGAGCCTTACTGGGATCTTTAGTGGAGTTAACCTTTGAAAGACCAGCTCTCCGCTACAGGGGTAACCCACAATAATTCAATTCAAATTAAAATTTAAACTTATTTGAAAAAACTCTAGTGGTAGTTTTTTCAAATAATTGTAAAATCAATTTTTGTGAGACCTATTGTCTGTCTCTTTGTGGCACCAGGGGATAGCCCTGTCTAATAACCTGGTAAATTGCTCCTTCTGTGAAATGGTTGGTTTATATGTACCTTCTTTGATATAAACCCGGTGTTTAACCACAGCCTCGTGGCTTTTTAATGTGCATATATACTGTCTCTCACTCTAATTTTTCTAATAGTTGCATATTCTAATAAAGTTCTACCATTATTTTTATTTATTGGAGGGATCTCCATTTTTTGACTCATAAGCCCTTTTTGGGCATATTTGTCTTTTCTGTAATCTAATTGGTTATATAATTGTGTTCTATAAATCCCTTCTTTTATTCTATAAGAATAACAAACAATTTAAGGAGAGGGGGAAAAAATGATTTCTACAGAGAGAGCAGGAGTAGGGGAAGTGACAATATTAGCATATACATCTGATTTTCTTGATTTTATTTATGTACACATGGTAAGGTTATTTATGGTGTATTGTTATCTCTTTGTATGATATAGGTATTAGAAGAAAAATAAATTTGAAAAAGATAGCAAGCACACATATGCATTTTAAGGAGTATAGGAGTATACCAAAAAAATTTTCTCCCCAAATTCCCAAGCCCTATGCCAAATGTCAAAAGTCCCCAAATAGATTCATAGTTACGGAGGTTGAAAAGAGACGTGTCCATCAAATTCAGCCTTTCTCACATCTGATTTTGCTGTTGTTTCAAAAGAGGGCAAAAAAAACAATTTGAAGCACTTTCAATTTTGCAACAAACTAGGAATAAAATCCCTATTGACCCCAGAATGACAATCAGATTTATGCTTGGAATAAGAAGCTATAACATAACAAATTAAAATTTAACCCAATTAATCCAACCTGCAAAATGGAAACCATCACTTTCCTCACACAATCTAGCCTGTACTTCATGTAACACACACATCATGTTGAATAGCACGAGTCTCATTCATTATGTACAAACAACATTGCTCCAATTTTGCCACGTACCCCTACTGATAGAGCAAGGAAGAAATTCAGAGCCATATTATTTTGAAGGGCTACAGCATGTATTTGCTCTTTTTCTGCAGTTAATCTTAGTATAGAATCATCAGTTGCGTTGAAATCTTTATCCAGTAACTGTAAATAGATTAAGCTTGAAATATTAGGAAACTGCACCATAGTTGGGGGAAAAAAGCCTCCTGAAAACCTCTCATTGGTGCCTGATCTAACAGTTCAATCAGCAGATCACCCTTTCCCGCAACAACACCAATACTTCTTTTATTTTGGGTTCTACTGCTGGGAAAAGTGCTAGTGGGGTATAAGGCTAGTGTCACGGTGAACCCAGGAGAGTCTGGTACGCCACGCTCACTTACCAGATGGCATGTGGACTTTGGTGTACCAGGAGTGGGGGAAGAATCAAGCTTTTTTCCTGGCTGACAGCTGAAACTTTAGACCTTCAGCAGCACGGAACGGTTGAAAGACGTGCCACACACTCTCCTTGTCCTCCGGCCCCTCTTGCCGCTCCACATGGATTGAGGAACGTCTTCCAGTGGGCATGTTTATGTTGTATGTCCCCCATTCTGCTCCAGGATCCCCTCGGGGCGATAGAACCTTTGCTGAGCTAGGGGATCCAGCTCAGCAAATATGGGAGCAGCATGGGGAATGGCAAGATAAATGAACAAATGGACATAGCATCCCGTCCACATGGGGGCCTTCCAGTTATATAGGCCCAGAGACCCTCCTACTTAAGCACAGACTACTCTGGGTTCTGTGCTCAGTTGTTTTGTCAAATTTCTTGAGGTCACAATCTTTTCAAGCTTGTTCCTGCATTGGTTAACACTTTCAAGCCTGTTCCTGCCCTGGTTAACCCTTTTAAGCCTGTTCTGCCTTAGTTAACCTTTAAGCACCTGCCTCTGCCTGGTTAATCCAGAACCAGTTGTGGTTAATTCTTGACTTATACATTGCTGGACTATCTGGTAAAAACCTTGTTTATTTGCTTTACCCGTTAAAGACTTGCTAGTCCTGTTTTAGCATTCTTTGATCTTGTACTGAGACTTTTCAGTTATACCATTTTGCCTTATCAATAAAGACTTTAAGTTTAGTTACTGTGTCTGCCCAAATCTCTGCATACTGAGCCTATTCACCCCAAACCAGTGACAGCCAGTGTAATGCTACCCAGGTAGCAGACTCCATGATTTTGTAGACCCAGAGGCAGATGGTGTAGTGAAGCTCCCTGTACCCCAGCTGGGTATCTCTGCCAAGGATCTCTTCCTAGCTGGAACCGTGAAACCTCATTGCTTCTGCCCCAGCCACTGTGTCTTGACTGGGGTCCTCTATTTCCTCCCAGTGACTGAATGACACTCAACCCTAGGAGCTATAGTCCTTACAAGGACTTTCCCTGCTGAATCCTCCACGAGCTGGAACAAGATGCTGAGTAGTGAATAGCTTTTTCCCCTCCCAGTAACTAGACTACACATAGTTTTGGGAGTAGAACTGATTTTAATGAGCCAAACTCTGCCTTTTTTACCCCCTTAAGGACACATGACATGTGTGACATGTCACGATTCCCTTTTATTCCAGAAGTTTGTAACTTAAGGGGTTAAACTGACCCCAGCAGGGGGTCTCCAAACATTACAATACTAGCACCTCCCAGGAATCTCTGGGCCTGGGAGATAATTCAGTTAAAAACAGTAAGCTAATTATCTCCCAGAAAGCCAAACATAAAAACATATAATAACCCTACATCCTACATCCCCTGATCTGAGCGCTCAAGTTGTTGAAATAGTGCTCAGATCTATGTGTGTAGGGAAAATGCCTCAGAGGGAAAGTTCTGACTGGCCTCACATGTGGCCTCACATGTGGTCCTAGCCCAAAATTGTTCCAGAACGTTTGGGACTTTTGCCAGTCAACATTCAGGACCTCCGGCGTCCAAAATACGGGGTGCCTCGTCTGGCTCTCAGGGAGCATTTGTTCTCTTTAGTCTCAGGCACCTTCCCTCCAAAAAACACTCTCCTGGCGGGTCGCAAAGTGGTTTAAATCCCCGGACTAAATTGTCCAGGAATCGCAAGGTCACCGAAGGGTGTTGCGGCTGAAACCCAATGGGGTACCCTGATCAGTGTGTGTGTTCTACAGGGACAGTATCAGGGGCGTACCTGGATCACTTGGCACCCAGGGTGGATCCTAAATTTGGCACCCCTTCCCCAACTTGTATGTAAAGAAAAAAAAACGCAAAATGTTTTTAATGTATTCAGCATAGGATATTGAGTTAAGGGCTTTTAGGAGGTGTGTCTTAATCTCGTCCCGAAAGGTGCTGTAAGTTTGAGAATCTGTCTGGGCCCAGGCTTTTATTTAGCAGTGTAGTTCATATAGCTAGCAGGAGTTTGTTGTCTGTGAATGGTTCATCTAGTGATTGTGTCACATTGTGTCAGGGTGGAGCACAAGTTTTTCTGTGGTGTGGACTATATTATTGTGTTTGGTTTAATTTTCGGGATGTAGGTCAGTAGTTGGCGTTGTTTAAGTGCGTTGGACAGCATTTGTACGCATTTGAAAAATGTTTGTTTGGTCCATAGTAGGGATTTTTTTGATTCATAGTTAAGCAGTATCTTCAAGTCTGACCTTAATGCTAATAGCGTGTTGTAATCTACCTCTGATTGTGAGGATTTGTGTTTCTATTTAATTTAATTTAATTTATCAAGTAATTTTTTTCAGTTCGGTATCCCTTTCTTCTTAAAGGTGGGATCCGTATTTAATAAACTCCCCCCGTATTACCGATTTATGAGGTTCCCATTGCATGAATGGGTCTGTGTCAAGTGTGCCATTTTCAGCAAAGTATTGTGTGATTCGATGGGAAATGATTTGTCTGGTGTTATTGTTTTGCAATATCTGGGAGTTTAGTCTCCAGTATTCTGTAATACTGCCAATGTCAGCTGTTTGCAGTAAACGGAGTGTGTGGTGCAATGTAAACAACATGTCTATTCTTGTATATGTATTGTTGGGTTTTGAAAAGTAGGTATAATCCCTCACTGATGGGTGAAGGATACGTCAGCAATCCACCAGTTAGTGCTGGGCTAGGAGGCTGTGAATCAATGTTCTTTCCACTGATAGATGTGACGGGTTTGGGGCTGTACTGTTATCCCAGCATCTAGTTATATATTATTACCAGTTCCCCTTTAGCATGATTTGTTACTAGTGCCAATATTTTCCTGAGTGAGGCGCATTGGTGTTTATTTGGTGAGTATATATTTATTAGTGTGATTGAGGTCAAACCGATGTGACCTATCAGCAGAATGAATCAACCAGATTGGTCTATGAATTTGTTAGAATATGTGAATGGGACGTGAGAGCATATCAAGATTGCCACTCCTCTGGATTTGCCACCCAATTTGTCGACTCATAGTAAGTAAGTAGGTGGTAGTGTAGTTAAGCGTGCACTGCTCTTAGGGAGCAGACCTGTGGGTCGGCTATATGTGCAGATGATTATAACGTAAACAACCAGTGGTGTGAAAATGCAGTTCAGAATATGCTCAAAATATTACTAATGCAATAATCTGTGGAGATCTGGCGTTGCTCTATGTTGTGCAGGCTGGCTTGTATTGTTTCTCTTTCGTCCTCCAAGTCACTGACCCTGTGGCCCACCTGTCTGGGCTTGTTCGTCAATGTGGAGACTTGATCCTGGACTGAAGTTTCGAGTTTTGCTAGCATCGGTGCTATGTCTGCTTTGGATGGTAGGTTTTTGAGAATTGCGTGTAGATCTGGGTCCTGCTGCTCGTTGAGGGGTCCAAGAATGTCGGGCTCAGAGGCAGTGAATCACATTGCAAAGATGGTGCCTGAGAACTGTCTTTGGCCTCCGAGGCCAGGATTCTGAATTTGTCGCAGAAATACTTATCCAACTCCCCGGATTTTTTATTGGGTTTTGGGTCCTGGGGTTCATGAGCGGCATTGGGGCATTTTTTATTGCCTATGGTTGTTTATTTTGTGGTTGATAGCTGTTTATTTAGGCGATCCGCCGGGAGCGCCGGAGAGACACGTCTGCTCACATTCGAGGTTAGGTCATCTACTACAAGTGATTTTAGTGTTGTTGCTGATCAGTGTATATATCATACAGGATCCAGCGCACTCACTTTAAAGCTCACAAAAGTTTATATATTTTTTTTGTTAAGACCTGCAGTGGTTATGGTACTGCGGTCTTCTGTTCCTTTCCCAACAGCTGAGCCTTAGTGATTATAGCTACAGCAGGGGGTAGAGATGAATACAGCTTCCAAGACAATCCTTCCCATTAAGTAGAATATTCCTCCCAAACATGAGCCCAGACTTCATGAAGGGTGTAACAGAACTAAGCTTTATTGAAACAGGCTGGCTTTTATGGGGAATCCTCCTGCAAGAGGACATCCCATAACAAACAAATACATTCACCAATCACTGTACAGTATTTCACTAATACACGCCCTCCCTCTGCCTGGGAGATATTGAGATAAGTTAAGGAATAAATCAATTATCTCCAGGCAAAGGGCACACATTTTCCCCAAAAGTTAGAACACCCCTTTCCCCACAAGGTATCCCCACAAAATACATATCCCCTGATAGCCCCGATCTGGGAGACAAACATATCCAAATTTCACCCAGATCGGTTCAGGGGTTCTTGAAAAGTGTGGAAGTCCTGTTTTACCGACCACACACGAGGCTCCTGCCCAAAACAGTTCCACGAATTCAGCGTGTGCGGTCGGTCAATTGGGAAAAAGGCGAAAAGCGGTCAAAATACCGAATAGATCCTCCTGGCTCATAGTAGCAATCGTTCCCCTGGTCTGCACGAACATAACTACCGAATGCCGCTCGTCTGGCTGTTGGGTAAGTAGGAGAAGCAGGAGTTCGGTAGTTTTCAGCGGTGGTTCGTGCGGTCGAGTGTCCGATTTTAGTTCCAGACACTCGACGACCAAGTCCCGCTGACACCCCCAGGAGGGGGTCGGGGTTCGGTAGTTTCAAACTGCCGAACTAATAACCAATTTTAGGCAGAAAAATGTAGCAATCACACAAACATAGAAGAAAAGGTCGGATAAAGTCAATTTTCTTCACATTACTCCCCCTTAGTTCCATGGGTCGGCATACCCGCCTAGACCCTGCCGGGTTGGCTAGGGGATGTCCGGGTGGTATCCTTAACCGTCCAAGTCTGTCTGACGGGAAAGCCCATCTGCATTACCGTTCGGTTTGCCCGGGCGGTACTGCAGTGTAAAATTATAGGGCTGCAGCGCTAAACTCCAGCGCAGCAACCGGGGATTGTCTCCAGATACTCGGTTGAGCCAAATGAGGGGATTGTGGTCAGTAAGTAAGGTAAAAGCATGGCCATAGAGGTACGGTTGGAGTTTCTTTAAGGCCCATACTAGCGCCAGGCATTCTTTTTCCACGGTGGCATAGCTGACCTCCCGAGGTAGTGACTTACGGCTGAGGTATGCCACCGGATGTTCCATGCCATCTTCCCCCACTTGGCTCAGCACGGCTCCCAGCCCAAACATAGAGGCATCTGTGTGGACGAGAAATGTCTTATTAGGGTCTGGGGCCACCAATACTGGAGCTTCACTTAAAGCCGTTTTAAGGCTCTGGAACGCTGTTGCACACTCCGGGGACCACGTTACCTGCCTGGGAAGAGCCTTTTTGGTTAGGTCGGTGAGGGGTTTTGCTAGGGTGCTATACTCAGGGACGAACTTGCGGTAATACCCTACGGTGCCTAGAAAGGCTAATACCTGGGTCTTAGTGCGGGGCTGGGGCCAATTCGCTATGGCCTCTATTTTGGCGGGCTCGGGACGCTGCTTACCAGACCCTACTCTATGTCCTAAGTACTGGACCTCTGCCATGCCCACATGGCATTTCTCGGGTTTCAGGGTAAGGCGGCTTCCTGTAACTTGCTAAATACCAAAGCCAAGTGCAACAGGTGGGTTTCCCATGTGCCGCTGTAGATGGCGATGTCATCCAAGTAGGCACATGCGAAGTCCTGCATTCCTTCCAGAAGTCGGTCCGCCATCCTTTGAAACGTAGCCGGGGCATTCTTCATCCCAAACGGCATAACCCGAAATTGGTATAGCCCGAATGGGGTGACGAACGCCGACTTAGGGATGGCGGCCGGGTCTAGCGTAATTTGCCAATAACCTTTACACAGGTCTAGGGTAGTCAGGAAGTGCCCGCTGGCCATGCGATCGAGCAATTCGTTGATCCGTGGCATAGGGTAGGCATCCGTGATCGTCCGGTCGTTCAGTTTCCGCTAATCAATACAGAAGCGAGTCGTACCGTCTCGCTTCGGTACTAGCACCACCGGGGACGCCCAGGGACTTTGGGAAGCCTCAATAACCCCTAATTCTAACATTTCTTGGAGTTCCTTCCACATGCTAGTTCGTACTGCTGCTGGGATACGATATGGCTGCTGCCTCAAGGGGGTCTCCCCCTGTGTCTCTACCCGGTGCACTGCGGCGGAGGTGTATCCGGGTACAGCTGAGAATAGCCCACCGTATTCCTGCAGCAGGTGCTTAGCGTCTGCCTGCTGAGTGGGGTCTAGTTTTTCCCCCAACCCGACCTGTTCTAAGGTCCCTTGGTTAGCTGCTAGCAGGTCGGGTAAGGGGAGTCCCTCACTATCATCCGTGGATGGGGCGCATATAACAGCCACGTCCTCCGAGCGCTAGTGATATGGCTTCAACATGTTCACGTGAAAGGCTCGTCTGATCCTTTCATCTGAACATTTGGCCACGATATAGGTGGTGTCGCTAATCTTTTCTACCACTTTGAATAGCCCCTGCCAAGCTGCCTGGAGCTTGTCCTTTTTGGAAGGTCTGAGGGCTAGTACTTTTTGCCCTACTTCCAGGTTCCTATCTCTTGCCCCTCGGTCATACCATTGCTTCTGGCGTTTCTGGGCCGCCTGCAGGTTCTCCCGAACTGTCTCGGTTAGGGCCTGCAAGCGGTCCCGGAACTCCAGCACGTATGGCAGAACTGGGACTCCCTCCTCTCCTGTGTTGCCCTCCCAGTGCTCCCGTATGAGGTCCAGGGGTCCCCGGACTTTTCTTCCGTATAGGAGTTCGAAGGGGGAGAACCCAGTGGACGCCTGAGGCACTTCCCGGTAAGCAAACAGGAGATGAGGTAGAAATTTCTCCCATTGACCATAGGACTCTGTGAACGCTGTGAGCATTTGTTTAAGCGTGCCGTTAAACCGTTCACAGAGACCGTTAGTCTGGGAGTGGTAGGGGGAGCTAAATAATGGTTTGATCCCGCAGCTCTGCCACAACTGTTAAATTACAGTTGCCATGAACTGGGTCCCTTGGTCTGAAAGTATTTCCCGGGGAAACCCTACTTGGGAAAAGATCTTAACTAGAGCCTCTGCTACCGTCTCCGCCTCAATGTTGGAGAGTGCCACAGCCTCAGGGTATCTGGTGGCATAGTCCACCACCGTGAGGATGTAGCGCTTACCGGAGGAGCTGGGTTTGCTGAGAGGCCCTACCAGGTCTACTGCCACCCTGTAGAATGGCTCCTCTATTATAGGTAGGGATCGTAACTTGGCCTTAGGATGATCCCCCCTTTTTCCTATCCTTTGACATGTGTCACATGTCCTGCAGTAGGACTGCAAATCTTTAGATATCCCTGAACAGAAGAATGTCTGGGCTAGGCAGTCCTTAGTTTTCTTGATACCCAGATGTCCTGCTAGCGGGATATCATGGCTGAGCCTTAGAAGCTTTGCCCTGTATTTCCGAGGTACTACCAACTGCCTTTTTATAACTTGTGCTGCCCCATTCCCCCAACCCCTTGTCCCATTGGAATTCCTCGTGGGCATTACCTTCCTTAGGGGTCCCTACTGCCTTCCTGTAGCCTGCTAAGGTGGGGTCTGCCTGCTGGGCTTGGCCAAAGTCTTGGGGGGTGCCCCAGAAGGGGATAGGGTTAGAGCTTACCATGGGGATTTCAGTTCCTACATGTGGTTCCTCGGAGTGTGTCGGTCCAGCTCGGCGAGCTTGCGCCCTGGTAGTCACTGCGCAGGCTCCAGCAGGATCGGATTGCACCAGCTGTGAAGTCAGGCACCCCAAATCATTCCCCAACAAAACTTCCGCAGGTAGTCCAGCCATAATGCCCACTTCGGCTTTGCGCCACTGCCCCAGTTTAACTGTACCCGGGCAGTGGGTATCTTGTGGATGGCACCTCCGGCCACTCGTACTGCTACAGTCCTGTTGGTGCGGGCATTTGCAGCTCCGGTGTGAGGCTGTACCAAAGTAAGGGTGGCTGAACTCGGCCTCTTTTCCGTCTATGGTGACCCACTGTCTGTGGTGGCCCCGGTTGTCGGCTTCTGCTTGGGCTAGATCCACCTCATGTAGCATGGCCCATTGTTCGGAGTCTGAAGTGTGCTCTTCCAAAGGTGTATGCTGATAGTGGTGAGTGGCGGCCCTCGGGGTTTGTGGTGGCCGCTCCCAGCTGCTTCTGCTCCGCTGAGGGCAATGTATTTTGTAGTGCCCTGGCTGAATGCACTGGTGACATACCAGTGGGGGTCTCCGGGTAAAACCAGGCTGTGTCGTGGGAGGTACCGTGGTTGGTCTGGGGTTAGTCACAGGTCCTGGCGTTGGAGCACTGGACCTCACCAGAGGACGGTTCCCACTAGCTTCCCCTTTCCTTCCCTCATGATGCTCATCTGCCAGCTTGGCCGCGTCTTCGACTGTAGCCGGCTTTCTGTCTCTGACCCAATCCCTGGTGTCTGCAGGGGTGTGCTCGAAAAAGTGTTCGAGCAAGAAGAGTTGTAGCACCTCCTCCAATGTTGTGGCCTGGCAGCCCTGTATCCAGTTTTGGGCTGCCCGATACAGCCTAAAGGCCCATTCAGTGTAGGAGTCTCGGCCCCCTTTCCGTAATGCCCGAAATTTTTTTCTGTAAGTCTCTGGTGTCACGGCATACCTGGCCAGCAGAATTTCCTTTACCTTGGCATAGTCATGTATGGCTGTATCAGGAACCGCTTGGTAGGCCTCTGCTGCTCGGCCTGTGAGCTTGCTGCTTAAAATCGCTGCCCACTGCTCCGATTCCAGACCCTCCAAAGCGCATTGACTCTCAAAATCTTGTAAATATGCGTCAATTTCCATCTCTCTGTCTGCAAAGCTTTTAAATGCAGCATAATAAATTTTTCTCCGCTGCCCTCCATTTATAGATCCCGTTAAGGAAGCGGTGTCTGCTTGGTTCAAGCTTGCCTGTTGGGCACTGCGTTCCGCGTTCACTTGTGCCAGGACTTGCGTCACCACCTCAGGTGGGGGATTTGGCCCATATAGATTTAGCCTCCACATCACCTTCTGTTGGAATTCTGCTTCCTCCCGGCTGACATTCGCCATGCTGCTTGTTTGGTCGCCCTCCATCAGTTCCGCTATGAGGGTAGCTCTCTTTTTGTTGCTTGCCACCTGACCTCGGGCTTCCAGTAGATCTTTTAGCGTAGTCCTTTTTAGTTTCTCGTACTGCTGGGCCATTTACCAGTTGTCTTTCCGTGTTCCATTCAATCCCGTCGCTTGCCACCAGTTGTTAAGACCTGCAGTGGTTATGGTACTGCAGTCTTCTGTTCCTTTCCCAACAGCTGAGCCTTAGTGAGTATAGCTACAGCAGGGGGTAGAGATGAATACAGCTTCCAAGACAATCCTTCCAAGTAAATAGAATATTCCTCCCAAACATGAGCCCAGACTTCATGAAGGGTGTAACAGAACCAAGCTTTATTGAAACAGACTGGCTTTTATGGGGAATCCTCCTGCAAGAGGACGTCTCATAACAAACAAATACATTCACCAATCACTGTACAGTATTTCACTAATACACGCCCTCCCTCTGCCTGGGAGATATTGAGATAAGTTGAGGAATAAATCAATTATCTCCAGGCAAAGGGCACACATTTTCCCCAAAAGTTAGAACACCCCTTTCCCCACAAGGTATCCCACAAGGTATCCCCTGATAGCCCCGATCTGGGAGACAAACATATCCAAATTTCACCCAGATCGGTTCAGGGGTTCTTGAAAAGTGTGGAAGTCCTGTTTTACCGACCACACACGAGGCTCCTGCCCAAAACAGTTCCACGAATTCAGCGTGTGCGGTCGGTCAATTGGGAAAAAGGCGAAAAGCGGTCAAAATACCGAATAGATCCTCCTGGCTCATAGTAGCGATTGTTCCCCTGGTCTGCACGAACATAACTACCGAATGCCGCTCGTCTGGCTGTTCGGTAAGTAGGAGAAGCGGGGGTTAGGTAGTTTTCAGCAGTGGTTCGTGCGGTCGAGTGTCCGATTTTAGTTCCAGACACTCGACGACCAAGTCCTGCTGACTCCCCTCGTGCGAACAAGATGGCCGCCGTTTTCTTTTCCACGTGGCGTTCGGCTATACGAGCAGCGGCCACCCAGGGAACACTTAATTGACGGCGGTTTTGAACATAACAAGCCAGGAGGGGGTCGGGGTTCGGTAGTTTCAAACTGCCGAATTAATAACCAATTTTAGGCAGAAAAATGTAGCAAACACACAAACATAGAAGAAAAGGTCGGATAAAGTCCATTTTCTTCACATTTTTGTTTTTACTTACAAAAGTAATGGGGTTTTAGTTACACTATATGATCATGCAATGCATAAGTCTGCCAAATTTACCACACAGTGGCAGTGTATTTAAAAATAAAAGTATATAGGGGTAGTTCCTTATTTTGGCCATGTGATGGCAGTATAATCAATGGAAAAAATGGTTATATACGTATTGTGAGGCCCATTCTGATATCAGGAGGCTTTGTGAAGGAACTTTTTTATTTATTTATTTTTGTAGTGTTTTGCATGGCAATCAAGAATACATAGACATGTCAAAAAAGTTTTAATAATCCAAAAAAGTAAAGTGCTGCTGAATTAATTGGCGCTATATAAATACCAATAATAATAATTATAGAACACTGTTTTTGTTTAAGATTAATACAAGCTTTACCTATGACTAGTGATGTACCGAACTGTCCGCCGGCGAACAGTTCCCGGCGAACTTAGCGTGTTCGCGTTCGCCGCGGCGGGCGGACACATGCGCAGTTCGATCCGCCCCTATTCGTCATCATTGGGCAAACTTTGACCCTGTGCCTCTCGGTCAGCAGACACATTCCAGCCAATCAGCAGCACTCCCTCCCTTCCACACCCTCCAACCTCCCTCCCAGCATCCATTTTCGATTCATTCTGAAGCTGCATGCTTAGTGAGAGGAGGGAAAGTTTAGCTGCTGCTGATTAGATAGGGAAATTGATAGCTAGGCTAGGGTATTCAGTGTCCACTACAATCCTGAAGGACTCATCTGATCTCTGCTGTAAGGACAGCACCCCAAAAAGCCCTATAACATCAGGCTGCTTTTTTTTTTTTTTTCCTGTGTAATGTAATTGCAGGTGCCTGCCTGCCAGCTTCTGTGTGAGGTTCACATTGGATACTGTGCCTACTTGCCCAGTGCCACCACTCATATCTGTTTTAACAATTGGTTAAGCTTTAGATTTAAAATAAATAATTTGTTTTCACTGTAATAGAAGAGCAGTTGCCTGCCTGCCAGCTTCTGTGTCAGGTTGGATGCCTTGCCCATTTGCACAGTCAGTGCCACCACTCATATCTGTTTTAACAATTGGTTAAGCTTTAGATTTAAAATAAATAATTTGTTTTCACTGTAATAGAAGAGCAGTTGCCTGCCTGCCAGCTTCTGTGTCAGGTTGGATGCCTTGCCCATTTGCACAGTCAGTGCCACCACTCATATCTGTTTTAACAATAGCTTAAGCTTTAGATTTTAAAGAAATCATTTTTTTTTCACTGTAATAGAAGAGCAGTTGCCTGCCTGCCAGCTTCTGTGTCAGGTTGGATGCCTTGCCCATTTGCACAGTCAGTGCCACCACTCATATCTGTTTTAACAATAGCTTAAGCTTTAGATTTTAAAGAGGACAGGTGTCAATGTTAGGTGATTTCTGCCCTTTATGGATTAAAAGCAGACTCTGCATCAACTGTGTAATTTTCCATGGGAGTTTTGCCATGGATCCCCCTCCGGCATGCCACAGTCCAGGTGTTAGTCCCCTTGAAACAACTTTTCCATCACTTTTGTGGCCAGAAAGAGTCCCTGTTGGTTTTAAAATTCGCCTGCCCATTGAAGTCAATGGCGGTTCGCGCGGTTCGCCGGTTCGCGAACATTTGAGGAAGTTCGCGTTCGCCGTTCGCGAACCAAAAATTTCGGGTTCGCGACAACACTACCTATGACGGAACAGACTGAGCAGAATGAGACATACAAGGAGTGAAAATTAGGGATGTGCATGGGCAATAAATTTGGTTTGGTACGGAAATTCGGGTAAGTAAAAAAATTAATCTGCTTCGGCAATTCAGACCAATGGCCTTCGGTTCAGTTTGGCACTTCCAAAATACCAAACTTGGGCAATTCGGAACTTTGGCAATTCGGTTGTGGTGGCAGTTCAGGCATTGGGAGCCCTATAGATGTGTAAGTGGTTGTGGTGGTAGTGTGGGCACTGGGAGCCTTATAGATGTGTAAGTGGTTGTGGTGGCAGTCGGAGCACTGGGAGGGATCTAGTGCCAGGAAATAGCTTATTGGTCAAGATTCCTGTCATCATGCACATAATTTTCCCTCCCTTTCTTTTGTTTTGCCACTTTTTAGAAATCCGAAGCACTTTGGAACTTCGGCAATTCAGTTTGGTTCGGCACTTTGGATAGTTGTAAGCATCCAAATGTCCGAATTGCACGAAATTCATCCGAATGTACATTCAGAAAGAAACTAATTGCACATGTCTAGTGAAAAAGCACATTCATCTGTCCTGACAATTAAGGGTTAAGACCATACTTAAAGTGTGGGGGTGGGATGCATGGTCAGCTTGGGTAAGAACAGACTCAAATAAAGAATAACAACAAAACAAAAAACATAAAAACAAATACAGACACGTGTGTATCTTGAGAAAATTTCACCTAACCAGGCGCCCAAGTAATGCATTTGCAGTCTGGTATGTGACACCCCAGGTCAAACAATGTGGTACCCATGTAAAGGATGAACTATGGAGTTCATGGGTGACATGACAGTAAGAAGCCGTATTGCCAACATACTAAAAAGGAAAGCAGTGTGGGTAAAGCAATCTAAATACTGAAAATCTACATCTAAACTACAAAAAGGCAGCAGCATGTGTGTGTGGAGGTTTGAGCCAGGCCATTGCTTCCTGCAGTCAGGTTGCTGGGACAAAGGGGATGACAGAAGCGGAAGCCCATGTCTCTGTAATGGGTGCGATATCCATGTCTACAGACCTGGTATCCAGGCCAATTTTGTCCATAAAGGTGGTTGCCTCAGCCGTGGAGGTGAGAACATAGGTAGTTGCATTGCAAGAGAGCCATTAGTCACCAAATATAAGCCATGCCTGCTGCCCAAAACTGACTGGTAACAGGGCCAAACTATTTGCGCATAAGATGGGTGTTACTGGAGAGGTCTTGAAAAAAAAGTGAGGTTGGGGTCCTCAAAAGCCAGTGGAGCTTTGCCTTTCACTGCTGACATGATTAGGATCTTGTCCTGTGTTGTCAAGCACCTCAGGACAGGAGCGGACTGATCACTCGGGCGCATCGGTCAGGTGCAGTCAGGGTCCCGGAGCTCCCCATCCAGCCCAGTGTCAAATAAGGCAATGTAGTGTGAGACCAACAAGAAGCTATCCTTACCTGGTCTCTGAAAAACTTCTCCAGTGTGAGAGCTCTATGTTTGTAGAAGGGGGGGTGAATTTCCCCTTCCCTCTGCCCCTCCCATCTGTGGAGTCAAAGGTAAACCCCTATGGGCCCCTGTGCAGGGGCCAGCAGCACCTAAGCTCCAACCCGGCCATGTTGTAAGGAGCCTGTGTTCCAGGCTTACAGCTCTCCATCCACAGCAGCAAAGGGATAGGGATAGTGTGATCTTGTGTGCTAGTGATCTTCTGTGTGAATGTAGTGAGCCTGTGTTTAGTGAGCTTATGTGTGTGTCAAATATATTGTGTTTAGTGAGCTTTTGAGTGTGTCAGTAAGCTTGTGTGTGTGTCAAAGAGCTTGTGTTTAGTGAACTTGTGAGTGTGTCAAAGAGCTTGTGTTTGGTGAACTTGTGAGTGTGTCAAAGAGCTTGTGTTTGGTGAACTTGTGAGTGTGTCAGTGAATTTGTGTGCAGTGAGCTTGTGTGTGTGTGTGTGTGTGTGTCAGTGAGTCCGTGTTTAGTGAGCTTGTGTGTGTGTGCGCGCTTAGAGCCTGGATGTGTGTTTGGTGAGCTTGTGTGTGTTTCAGTGAGCTTGTGTTTAGTGAACTTCTGTGTGTGTGTGTGTGTGTAGTGAGCTTTTTTGTGTCAAAGAGCTTGTGTTTAGTGAGCTTGTGTGTGTGTGTCAAATAATTTGTCTAGTGAGCTTGTGTTTAATGAGCTTGTGTGTGTGTGTGTGTGTGTGTCAGTGAGCTTGTGTGTGTCAAAGAGCTTGTGTTTAGTGAACTTGTGAGTGTGTATCAGTGAGCTTTTGTGTAGTGAGCTTGTGTGTGTGTGTGTGTGTGTGTCAAAGAGCTTGTGTTTAGTTAACGTGTGAGTGTGTTAGTGAGCTTGTGTGTAGTGAGCTTGTGTGTTTGTGTTAAATAGCTTGTGTTTAGTGAACTTGTAAATGTGTCAGTGAGCTTGTGTGTAGTGACATTGTGTGCATGTGAGTGAGCTGTCTGTAATGAGCTGTGTGAGCTTATGTTTGTATATGTTAGTGAGCTTGTGTGTAGTGAGCTTGTGTATGTGTCAGTGAGCTTGTATCTCTGTGTGTCAGTTAGTTTTCTGTAGTGAGCTTGTGTGTGTGTTAGTGAGTTGTGTGACCGTGTGTGTAGTAAAAATATTTGTTTGGAGCTTGAATATATCAATGAGCTTTCTGATGTGAGCTTGGTGTGCGTCGTATTGAGCGGTGTGTAGTGATTATTTCTATTGTGAGCTTGAATGTCTACGGGTGAGCTTGTGTGTAGTGAGATTTCTGTAGTGAGCTGTGTGAAGTCATTTTTCAGTAGTGAACTTGTGTGTCTGAGTGAGCTTGTGAATGTGTCAGTGTGAGCTTGTGGATGTGTCAGTGAGTTTTCTGTAGCAAAATGTGTTTAGTGAGCTTGTGTGTGTGTGTCAGTGAGCTTGTGTGTGTGTCAGTTTTCTGTTGCGAACTGTGTGTAGTGAGCTCGTGTGTGTGTCAGTGAGATGTCCATAGTGAGCTGTGTGGGTTTGTGTGTAGTTAGAGGTTTGTAGTGAGCTTGGATATGTCAACAAGCTTTCTGTAGTGAGCTTGGTGTGCGTAGTGAGTGTTGTGTAGTGATTATTTCTATAGCAATCTTAAATGTCTGTTGGTGAACTTGTGTGAAGTGAGATTTCTGTAGTGAGTTGTGTGGAGTGATTTTTCTATAGTGAGCGAGCTTGTGTGTAGTGATTTTTCAGAAGTGAGCTTGTGAAGGTGTCAGTGAGATTGTGGGTAGTGATATTGTGTACATGTCAGTGTGCTGTCTGTAGTGAGCTGGGAGCTTGTGTGTAGTGAGCATGTGAGCTTTCTGTAGAGAGATGTGTGTACTGAGCTTGTCTTTGTGCATGTATGTGCAAAAACCAACATTTTAAATAATAATAATATATATATATATATATATATATATATATATATATATGTAAAACAATTAATATATAAAGGGGCCCAAGAGGTAATTTTGCCCCCGGGGACCCGGAA
The DNA here is from genome assembly GCF_036172605.1 of Pelobates fuscus. NCBI lineage: Eukaryota > Metazoa > Chordata > Amphibia > Anura > Pelobatidae > Pelobates > Pelobates fuscus. The sequence goes on along the minus strand of NC_086318.1, from coordinate 263,731,487 downwards.
GGCTGCAAGTCCATCCCTGCCTCCAGATGACATCTATGGTCATGTTAGGCAATAGGTTGGCAGGGCCAGACACCCGGTAGATTCCGTCGATAGTTTTCTTCTTCACTGCTGCTTGAGTTAGGATTGTGGCTAGTAGGTGTCGCATATAAATAATGAGGCAATGCCTCTGTTGGGATTGTTGCAGGAATACCCCTGATCTTAACGTGTGTTCTGCGATGGTCTTCCATGCGATTGGTCTTCCATGGTCGTTAGTTGGGCCGATAAAGCCTTGTGTTGGAACTGCAGTTGTTGTACCAATTCGTGGAGGCTGGCCACGTGTTTGCACGTCAGTGTCCTCCTCCGTAACACTTACTCAGTCTGTGGCTGCCTGTACCTCAGTTTTGATGAGGGAGACATCTACAGCCAGTAACTTACAAATGTTGGCTAGCAGTTCATTTAAATCACATTTGGTCATTGGAACCGAGACATCCAAGGGCTCTGGAGGTGGGTGATTTGTATTATTAGGATCCGAAGTTGCCTCCGGTCCCAGCAGCTAGCTTGGCTGTGCATGCTTGTGCTGTACCATGCAGTTCTACCACGGAGCAGGCTTAGGCTTTTTGGGCTTTTGGAGCATGGCCCCTAAGTCCCTGTTCTCTGCCGTGGCTCTCTGTTTTTGGAAGTGGTGTCCTATAGCTGACATGAAGGTCAGAGGAGCTGTTGTCGCCCAAGGTAAATGGGTTTCAGCATCAGCAGGCCCTCCAGGGCATGAATCCAGGCTCAGAAGCACTAGCGAGGCGTAGGTCCCAACTCTCCACCTCCATCTCGGTTGGTTAAGAGCAAGAGAGAAAGGCATCGATGCAGGTCACCTTGTGGAGGCTAATTAAGGGCAAACATATATTGAATGGGTATCCTAAGTTGAGATATTGGCAGGATTACAAAAATGACAGAGGAGCTTGAAGAAATAGTGTCCATTCTAGTCGATGATCAAGCTCTATGTGAATGAACTTTAAAACCGATCTCTTCCGTTTACTTTATATACGGTCTAACTCTCTCTCTCTCTCTCTCTCTCTCTCTCTCTCTCTCTATATATATATATATATATATATATATATATATATATATATATATAGACAAAGTCCGTCACTCGTCTTTATGGAAATACCCTGAGTAACGGACCTTGTCTGTCACTCGTCATTAAGGGGTTAAGGACTGAGCCAAATGTACACGTTGTGATCAAAACAAAACAAAAACTTTAATTGGCGCTATGTGTCTGTTCAGGCGTAATTCACCTCTTTCATTTTATGTGCACCCACACTTATTATATATCATTTTATTCAGGGGAAACAGGGATTTCATTTAATATTTAGGTATAAAACATAATTTAATATGAATAAAATATAAAAAAATTTGAGAAAATAAGAATTTTAAAAAAATGTTTAGTTCTACGTGACATTCTAACTGTGAATGTCATAATACTGTTTAATTTTACTGCAATAAATTACACATATTTGTATTCAACGATGTCTCACATGTAAAACAGTACCCCCTATATACAGGTTTTATGGTGTTTTGGGAAGTTACAGGGTCAAATATAGCATGTTACATTTTTCAGTTTTTTCACATTAATATTCGCCAGATTGGGTACGTTGCCTATGGTAGCCCAGGAATGAGAATTGCCCCCATGATGGCATACCATTTGCAAAAGTAGACAACCCAAGGTATTGCAAATGGGGTATGCCCAGTCTTTTTTAGTAGCCACTTGGTCACAAACACTGGCCAAAATTAGAGTTAATATTTGAAAATGCAAAAAACCAATTTGAACGTCAATTTTGGCCAGTGTTTGTGACTAAGTGGCTACTAAAAAAGACTGTACATACACCATTTGCAATACCTTGGGTTGTCTTCTTTTGCAAATGGTATGCCATTATGTGGTTAATTCATATTCCTGGGCTGCTGTACGGTCTCAAAGGCAACGTAACCAATCTGGCAAATTTCAATGTGAAATAACTGAAACACAAGCCTTATATTGGACTCTCTACATTTTGAAAACACCATAAAACCTGTACATGGTTTTATGTACTCGGGAGACTTCGCTGAACACAAATATTAGTGTTCCACAATGGTAAAATGTATCATAACAATTATATTGTCTGTGTAAGTGCCATTAGGGTGCAAAAAATTTCACTTTCACTGACAATATTGTTGTTGTAATACATGTTACTGTTTTGAAACACTAATATTTGAGTTCAGCGAAGTCTTCCGAGTAAAATAGTACCCCCCATGTACAGGTTTTATGGCGTCTTGGAAAGTTACAGGGTTAAATATAGTGCTGGCAAATTAAATTCCCTGGACTTTTGGCCTGGGTTGTCAGGCTGGTCCTGCTAATTGTAATTCATAAAATTACCTAATTATGTAAAATTATTACATAAATATATACGTAGAATTATTATATATATATGTGTGTTTATAGATATATCATTTTTTTAATTATTTTTATTTATATATAGGTATATTTATAGTGATATATACGTATATACTTATGTATATATATATATATATATTATTTAGTTCTACATGTATTTTGATATCAATATATATATATTAATTTTAAAATACAGTTAGAACGAATTAAGACATACATTTTATTTATTTTTTATTATTTCTTTAATGGAATTTTTTAACGTATTTACAGATTTATTTTATATATAAATATATATATAATGAAAATTATATATATTATCAATATCATTGTACGTGTATTTTGATATTAATATATATTTTTAATTATATATATATTAATATTAAAATACACGTACACAGTGTATGTGTGTATATATATATAATGTTATTTTACACTGTTTTAAACTTTAATCATTTTATTTTCAGACAGCAGGGGGAGTACCTGTCATTACAGGTACTCCCCTGCTGGCATTGACATGAACGGCTATGTCGTCCATGTGATCGCGATGTCCTCGCAAGGACCTCGCGATCACATGGCCCAGAGGGGCCAAAGAGGACGGAGGGGGACTGCCTGGGCTCCCAGGTGAGTCCCCATACTGCGATCGCTGGCGTGGGATCGCCGCCGACCGGGTAAGTACAAAGGACGGTTTGGGCGTTCTATGCCGCAATGCTGCATTTAGAGCTGCTTCCTTAAGGACGACATAGAACGCCCACGTCCTTAAGGGGTTAACACTTAAAAAAGCTGATGTTAGAGAAGGGGAGGCAAGGGGTGTGAGTGGGGTGTCATAAATAGCAGAAGATGTGTCTGAAAGATGCAGGTTGGCTGAGAATAGCCAGAAAAAGTAAATAAACAGAGGAGAGTTAACCCCTTCAGGACGGAGTCAATAGTGCATGTTCTGATCAAAACAAAACGTAAACAAAAACTGGAATTTGCGCTATGTGTCTGTTCACCCGTAGTTCCCCTCTTTCAAATTATATGCACCCACACTTATTATATATCATTTTGTTCAGGAGAAACAGGGCTTTAATCTATCATTAACTATTCATATATGGAACATCATTTATTATGAATAAAAGTAAAAAAAATGTGAGAAAATAAGATTTTTTTTTTAATTTGCATTTCCGTCTGACATTTTAACTGTGAATGTCATAATACTGTTAGGTTTTACTGCAAAAAAAATGCACATATTTGTAATCAGCGATGTCTCACGAGTACAACAGTACCCCCCATTAACAGGTTTTATGTTGTTTTGGAAAGTTACAGGGTCAAATATAGAACATTACATTTTCAAATTGAAATTTGCCAGATTGGTAATGTTACCTTTGAGACGGTGTGGTAGCCCAGGAATGAGAATTACCCCCATAATGGCATACCATTTGAAAAAGTAGACAAGCCAAGGTATTGAAAGTGGGGTATGTTTAGTCTTTTTTAGTAGCCACTTAGTCACAAACACTGGCCAAAGTTAGCGTTCATATTTGTTTTTGTGTGAAAAAAGCAAAAAACGAATATTTGGCCAGTGTTTGTGACTAAGTGGCTACTAAGAAAGACTGGACATACCCCACTTGCAATACCTCGGGTTGTCTACTTTTGCAAATGGTATGCCATCATGGAGGTAATTCTCATTCCTGGGCTACCATACGCTCTCAAAGGCAACATAACCAATCTGGCAAATTTCAATGTGAAAAAAATGAAATGCAAGCCTTATATGTGACTCTCTAACGTTCCAAAACACCATAAAACCTGTACATGGGGGGTACTGTTATTCTCGGGAGACTTCACTAAACACAAATATTAGTGTTTTAAAACAGTAAAACATATTACAACAATAAAATAGACCATAAAAGTGCAGTTCGCTTGTAAAAAATGCAAAAAACGTCACTTTTACTTAAAATATCATCGTTGTAATACAATTTACCAGTTTGAAACACGAATATTTGAGTTCAGCGAAGTCTCCCGGGTAAAACAGTACCCCCTATGTACAGGTTTTATGGTGTCTTGGAGAGTTACAGGGTCAAATATAGTGCTTGCAAATTAAATTCTCTGCACTTTCTCCCTGTGTTGTCATGCATGTCAATCAAATTTTAATTAATCAAATCACATAATTACGCTAAAAGATTATTTAAATATACATGTAGAATTTTAATATATATGCATTTATAGGTATTTAAATTCTACGTGTATACTGATGTAATCTTTTATGTAATTATATGTATTTATCTATATATATATATTTGCGGTTATTTGCATTTTATATATAGATAGATATATATAGAATGTCATTCTAAGTGTATTTTGTTACCGATATATATATATATTAATAACAAAATACAGTTAGAATGAAATTACATATGCATATATAATTTATATTAAATTTTGTTTCAATATTTTATTTATTTATTTTATTATTTAATTTATTTATTATTTTAATTATACGTATTTATATATAATATATATATGTACATCTATTATATATATAATATATATACATATTATATATATGTAATGTCATTCTAAGTGTATTTTAATATTAATATATATACTTATATTAATATTAAAATACACTTTGTATGACGTTACATATATATAATATGTATATATATTATATATATAATATATATACATATTATATATATATATATATAAAAATGCATTTATTTTATTTTTACACATGTCTAATTATTTTTTTTAATTCTTCCCACCAGCAGGGGGACTGTCTGATATTTCAAACAGTCCCCCTGCTGGCATATCCACAGCCAGCTATAGGGGGCCATGTGATCGCTCTTTGAGAGCGATCACATGGCCCCCGGGGGCCTCATTTGCCGTGGGAGGGCTGCCTGGGCTGTGAGGCAGTCCTCCCGAAGCGGATCGCGGCGGAGGTAAGTATAACTTACCTCCTGGGGCTGCAAGCCGTTACGGCGTGCTATGCCGTCATAACGGCGTTAAAGCCCACTTAACCCGTGACGGCATAGCACGCCGTAACGGCGTTAAGGGGTTAATAAGCTAAAAAATAAAAACACAAATAAGTGAAAAAAAACAAGAAAACAGTAGAGCAGGTCATGCAAGTAAATAGCTGCATATATGTATGTATATAAATTGATCCAATGAAGTTGAAGCGAGAATATTGAAAAATAACTATGTAAGACATTAACCCCTTAACCCCTTAAGGACAGAGCTTCAGAAGCTTGTCATTCACTTAATGACAACGGCATTTTTTGCTGTTTGCGTTCAACTGCAATTTGCATTTTACTAATTTATTGCACCGACGCATATTATATACCGTTTTTTAAAGGACAGAAAGGGTTTTAATTTGATGTAACATATATATACATAAATGCTTATTTATTATTAAAAAAATACAGAAAAATGCAAAAAAAATGAAAAATTTTGATTTTTTTGATAGTTTTTGCAATAATAATGTGTGCACAATTAGTGCAGGTTAAGCAAAGTAATTAAAAATAAATTAATTTACGGTAGTTGTTCTGATTTACAGAATATATAATGTGTCTGGGATTTTCAGTTTTTTGTGGTAGTTACAGGTCACAAAGCACAAGGAGTAAAATAAACTTTTAATATGGAGCGATTTTAGAATTTGGTATGTTTGTCTTGTAAGCCTAATAGCCATAAAAGAAAACAAAATTGCCACACAAAAGTATATATTTATATAAAGTAGACACCACAGGCTATTTACCTAAGGTTGTTTTGACACTTTCTACGTAGCCATTTTACCGCCAACCTCTGCTAAATATTGGAGTAAAATTGTGTTTTTGGGGGGTTTTCGCACACAAACTTATAACAAAGAACTTCTCATGTGTATTTTGTAAAGTTGGTGTGTGCTATTCCTGTACAAAGTTTTATTATGTGTTCAGTTACTTCTGCTGAGTACAACGGTACCCCCATTGTATGTCTTTGGCACTATTTCGTGAAGCTACAGTGCCATATAGGAGACCTGTCCTTTTCAGTATTCACAGTAGAATTTTGAGAGACGGATTTAATGAACCTATGCTTCCATTTGGGGTATTATAACAGTTTGACTGTTCAAAAAAAAACCACAAAGGCCTACCATTTGTAAAAGTAGATACTCCAGGGTATCTCATAAGGTGCATATTGTGCCTTAACATGCCCCCATTTTTTTACCATTACATGCCAAAGTATGTGGTAAAAAATAATTTTGTGCATTTTTTACATACGGATTGCATTTTTGCTGGGCATTTTGTATATTTCATATGTGCCACTAAGTTCAAAACCCCCAAATTATGCTCAGCTAAGTCTTCTGAGTAAAAGGACACCCCCATTGTATGTCTATGGCACTATTTCGTGAAGCTACAGTGCCATACAGGAGACCTGTCCTTTTCAGTATTCACAGTAGAATTTTGAGAGACGGATTTAATGAGCCTATGCTTCCATTTGGGGTATTATAACAGTTTGACTGTTCAAAAACCCCCCACAAAGGCCTACCATTTGTAAAAGTAGACACTCCAGGGTATATCATAAGGTGCATATTGTGCCTTAGCATGCCCCCATTTTTTCACCAATATATGCCAAAGTATGTGGTAAAAAATAATTTGGGGCATTTTGTTTACATACGGATTGCATTTTTGCTGGCCATTTTGTATATTTCATATGTGCCACTAAGTTCAAAACCTCCAAATTATGCTCAGCTAAGTCTTCTGAGTAAAAAGACATCCCCAATGAATGTCTTTGGCACTATTTTGTGAAGCTACAGTGCCATATTTGAGACCAAGCCATATTAGTTTTTACAGAACTTTGAATTTTGACGCTGGGCCTATGTGCAATTTCCAAGCATCTTCGCAGGTTTTAAATTCAAACTACCCCACAAAGGCCTACCATTTCTTAAAGTAGACACCCCAGGGTATTTCAAAAGGCATATTTTGAACCTTAGCGTGGGATCATTTTTCCGCTAGCTTGTACCAGGTGTAGTGGTAATACGCGTTTTTTCTGCCTTTTTGACACACAAAGTGAGTTTGCACAGTATATTTTGCAAACCTTTTGTGTACTACCACTGTATAATACTTCATATGTTGCTCAGCTATGTCAGCTGAGTACAAAAATACCCCCGTATGTACCTTTGCCAGGTATATGTGGACATCGGAGGGGCACATTTGGGACACAGCCATTCCATTTTTTTTTCAAACTTTACATTTTTACGCTGTGCCCATGTCCCATTTTAGAGTATTTTACCAGGCTATATAATCCAAATACCCCATAAAGCCGTACCATTTCTTAAAGAAGACATCCCAGGGTATTTCAAAAGGCATATTTTGAACCTTAGCGTGTGATCATTTTTCCGCTAGCTTGTACCAGGCGTAGTGGTAATGAGCGTTATTAAATGTATTTTTTAACTTTTTAAAACTTTTTTTACTTTTTAAAACTATTTTTTAAACTTTTGTTTTGCTTATTAATTTTTTTAAAGTTTCCTAGACTTTCGTAAAACTTTTTTTTACAGATTTAAAATTTTTCTAAGCTTTTTTTTTTCCGTTAACCCCTAACTAGCAGTAAGCAGCACTAACAGTAAATTCCCCATTTTCCCATAACTCCCACCCACCCCAGCTAGAAAAATATTTAATTAAACAATATTTAAATTAGTTAATTAAATAAATTTAAGCCCTGAGGGTTAAAAAATAAATAAAAGTTAATCGTCAGGGGTTAAAAAAAATTAGATCACAGTATAATACTGTGATCTGTATTTTGATCACTGTAGGCAGTGATCGACTGGCAGGGAAGGGGTTAATTTTTATTTGGACTGGGTAAAGGGTTTATTATTTTTAATTTTTTACTTAAACGTTATTAAAAGTTTTTTTTAACTTAATTTTTTAACTTTTTAAAGCTTATTTTAAAACTTTTTTTAAACGTTAACCCCTAGTTAGCCTACCACTAAATCCCCCAAATCCCCACTAAGTTCCACCCTCCCCAGACACACCTAGGTATAGTGAAGATCTCGGATTTGTGGGATGGACTTAAACCCATCCCATTTACACAATTGCAAGAAAAGTATAATCTTCCCCCTAGAGATCTCTTTCAATATCTAAGGATTAAGAATTTTCTATTATCTAGGACCATACTTAAGGACCACAATGTTAATCCCCTTATTGTATTATATAAAAAGAAGGGAGGGATCTCTAGATTTACTAAATTGCTAGAATCAATGGAACAAGATTCTCATGCTACCTCTTTTGTTAAATGGGAACAAGATATTGGGGAATCCTTTCCACTTTTGGAATGGACCAATGCTACACTCCTAGTTAAGCGTTGTATACATAGCGTCTCTCTCTATGAAACACACTTAAAGATAATATATAGGTGGTATATGGTACCGGCTAGATTATATAAAATATCATCTGTATATTCTAGGAACTGTTGGAGATGTGGAAACGAGGAGGGTACTATATATCACATATGGTGGGAGTGTCGGGGTCTTAATAATATAAAAACTCAAATGCTTGGCTTTATTAATTCTATTTTTAGGGAGATAAAAGAAATTAGCCCTCAACTCTTTCTCTTTAATATTGGTTTCCCTTCGCAAGATAAATATCAAAAATATATTTTGACCCATATATTTTTTGCCATTAAAATATGTATAGCTAGGGCCTGGAAATCCTCTATCCCATTAATATGGCACAATATTATGGAGCAAATAGATTATCAGTACAGGATGGAATCAAACCCCTTTTTTGGTACTAGAGATGTGGCCAAACTATGGTCACCCTGGACAAATAAACAGAATATATGATAACGGATTGTGCTTCCCCCATATCGAGTCTCAGAGAATATAATTTATTCGTAGTATAAATTATTGTTTTTTTTTTTTTTTTTTTTTTGTTTTTATGTTTATCAATATAACAGCTATACCATGGAAATTCTTGGTGCGAATTCCATCAGATAGCGGTTGGCAATGGATAAATGTAGCGCGATTGCAATATACATATGTGTATGATGGTTTTCAATGGAAAAACTGCACTTTCTTTGTGGAAACCTTCGGTGTTTAATTCTACATAGTGTCTATATTACAATATATTGCCAGCATATGTATGCCTTCAATAGTCATGGTGTGTCTTTTTTGTTATAATTTTTTTTTTTTTTTTTTTTGCTTGTTTAATCTGTCGTGTTTTAACATATATCTTTGTGTCTGGCTGTTTCAATGTGCTGGAGGATTGCCTTTGGGGTACCTCACATGCAATTGTTAAAACTTTTATACAATAAAAAGAAAAGAAATTAAAAAAATATATATTTAAATTAATTAATAAAATAAATTTAACCCCTGAGGGTTAAAAAAAAAAGTATTAACCCTCAGGGGTTTAAAAAAAATCAGATCATATTAAAATGTAATCCCTGCCAATTGATCACTGTAGTCAGTGATCAATTGGCAGGGAAGGGGTTAATTTTTATTAAAATGGGTAAAGGGGGGTGGGATTTTAATTTTACTTTTTTTTTACATACCAGGGGGCAGGATCAGCACTGATCCGACTCCCTGCACTTCACAGTGAACCCGGAAGTGCAGGGAGGTGGAGGTAAGTATACAGAGCACATGTGCCCGCTCAGACATGCTGTTAGAGCGGGCACATGTGCTGGGACAGCCCGATCCGGTGCTCCCGGTCTTCCTCTAATACAGAGGTAGACCGGAGCACCATTAACCCCACGATGGCCGCGATTGCGGCGATCTGGGGTTAATTTTACCGTGTGACGGACGAGGTCGTTAAGGGTTTCCCCAGGATGACGGACCTCGTCCGTCACCCGTCCTTAAGGGGTTAAGGACGCAGCCAAATGTACACGTTGTGATCAAAACAAAATGTAAACAAAAACTGGAATTTACGCTACACACCCTGTTCCAAATTATTATGCAAATTCTATTTAAGTGTAACAAAGATTAAATATTTTGTTTTTCAGTTTAACTCATGGATGGCATTGTGTCTCAGGGCTCTTTTGATCACTGAAAACAATCTAGGACACCTGTGATAATTAGATTGCCAGGTGAGACCAATTTAAGGAAAAACTACTAAAGAAGGGTGTTCCACATTATTAACCCCTTCCCGACCGCGGACGAAAAATTTCCGTCATTTACTAAAGTTAGCCCCAGATCGCCGCAATAGCGGCGACCGCGGGGTTAATGGTGCTCCGGTCTGCCTCTGTATTAGAGGCAGACCGGGACCACCCGATCGGGCTGCCCCAGCACCGGTGCTCGCTCTGACAGCATGTCAGAGCGAGCACATGTGCTCAATGTACTTACCTTCCGCCAGGGCCGCCATCAGGGGGTGACAACCGTGACGGTTGTCACGGGCCCGGCGGTCCTGGGGGGCCCGGACTGCTTTGGCAGTCCAGGGCCCCACAATTACACTCTGCACATATATATAGCGATCATCGCTATATATATGTGCAGCCGCGGGCCCCCCCGGCTCCCTGTATTTGCAGAGGGGGCCCAGCGGACTGCAGGAGCACTTTCCAGGATTTCCCTGCGTCTAACTCCCGCGAGATGTGCTGTCGGTAGAGCGTTGCCATGGGTTACCATGGCAACGCTCCGCGCGGCGCGCACACCACATCTCGCGGGAGTTAGACGCAGGGAAATCCTGGAAAGTGCTCCTGCAGTCCGCTGGGCCCCCTCTGCAAATACAGGGAGCCGGGGGGGGGGGGCCCAGAATGCCACCGGACCGGACCACCAGGGATCAAAGGATCTTCCCCCCTCCCTGAACAAGGTAAGAAACAGGGAGGGGGGAATACCTTTCATTACATTACATACATACACTAACACACACACACACTGCATTAATTACACTAACACACACACTGCATTCATTACACTAACACACACACTGCATTCATTACACTAACACACACACTGCATTTATTACACTAACACACACACACTGCATTTATTACACTAACACACACACACTGCATTTATTACACTAACACACACACTGCATTTATTACACTAACACACACTGCATTCATTACACTAACACACACTGTATTCACAACACTAACACACACTCTGCATTCATTGCACTGACACACACACACACTGTATTCACTACACTCACACACACTGCATCCACTACACTAACAGACACACACACACTGCATTCACTTCACTAACACACACTCTGCATCCACTACACTAACACACACATACTGTATTCACTACACTGACACACTGCATTCACTACACTGACACACTCTGCATTCACTACACCGACACACTCTGCATTCACTACACCGACACACACTCTGCATTCACTACACCGACACACACTCTGCATTCACTACACCGACACACACTCTGCATTCACTACACCGACACACCCACTGCATTAATTACACTAACACACACACTGCATCCACTACACTAACACACACACACTGCATCCACTACACTTACACACACACTCTGCATCCACTACACTAACACACACACTCTGCATCCACTACACTAACACACACACTCTGCATTCACTACACTAACACACACACTCTGCATTCACTACACTGACACACACACTCTGCATTTATTACACTAACACACACTCTGCATTCACTACACTGAAACACACTCTGCATTCACTACACTGACACACACTCTGCATTAACTATACACACAGCATCCACTACACAAACATCCTGTCTTCACAGTACACACACTACATCCACCACACATTTAAACATTCTGCATTCACTATTCAGAGACACTGCGTCTAAAACACACACTACATCCACTAAACACATTGCATCTAGTACACACAAAAACTACATCCACTAGACAAACACACTACATCCACTACACACACTGCATCCGCTACACAAACACACACTCTGCATTCACTGCACAAACAGTATCTAATACACACAAACACTACATCCATTACACACATTCTAATTCCACTATACACACCACATTCAGTCCTGCATCATTGTCTGCGGACTAGGTAAGAGTCCTGTGGGCGGACTCGTGGGTGGGCCGGGGGGGGGTGGGGCGGGCCGGGGGGATGGGGCGGGGGGCCCAGACCTTGTGCTTTGTCAGGGGCCCCAAAATTTCTGGTGGCGGCCCTGCCTTCCGCCTCCCTGCACTTCCGGGTTCTGTGTGAAGTGCAGGGAGACGGATCAGTGATGATCCTCTTCATCCTGTGTAAAAAAAAAAAATTAAAGTTAAATCCCACCCGCCTTTACCCTGTTTTAATAAAAATTAACCCCTTCCCTGCCAATTGATCACTGACTACAGTGATTAATTGGCAGGGTATACATTTTAATGTCATCTGATTTTTTTTTGAACCCTCAGGGGTTAAATTTATTTTATTAATTAATTTAAATATTAAAAAATTCTATATTTAGCTAGCTGGGATGGGTGGAAGTTAGTGGGGAATTGGGGGAATTTGGTGTTAGGCTAACTAGGTGTTAACGTTAAAAAAAAGTTTTAAAATAAGCTTTTAAAAGGTAAAAAAAATGTTTTAGTAACGTTTAAGTAAAAAAAAAAAAAATACCACCCACCTTTACCCAGTCCAAATAAAAATGAACCCCTTCCCTGCCAGTTGATCACTGCCTACAGTGATCAAAATACAGATCACAGTATTATACTGTGATCTAATTTTTTTTAACCATTGAGGATTAACTTTTTTTTTTTTTAACCCTCAGGAGTTCAATTTCTTTAATTAATTAATTTAAATATTTTATAATTAAATATTTTGCTAGCTGGGGTGGGTGGGAGTTATGGGAAAATGGGGAATTTATGGTTAGTGCTGATTACTGCTGGTTAGGGGTTAAAGGTAAAAGAAAAGTTTAGAAAAAAAATTAAAAGTGTAAAAAAAGTTAAGATAGTGTAAAACATTTAATAAGTAAAAAAAAAAGTTTAAAAACGGGTTTTACAAAGTAAAAAAAGTTTTACAAAGTAAAAAAATACATTTAAAAATGCTCATTACCACTACACTTGGTACAAGCTAGCGGAAAAATGATCCCACGCTAAGGTTCAAAATATGCCTTTTGAATTACCCTGGGATGTCTTCTTTAAGAAATGGTATGCCTTTATGGTGAAATTGGATTATAAAGCCTTGTAAAATACTCTAAAATGGGACATGGACACAGCGTAAAAATTCAAAGTTTGGAAAAAACTGGAATGGCTGTGTCTCAAAGGTGCCCCTTCAATGTCCACATATACCTGGCAAAGGTACATACGGGGGTATTGCTGTACTCAGCCGACATAGCTGAGCAACATATGAAGTAGTATACAGTCATATTACGCATAAGGTTTGCAAAATATACTGCGCAAACTCACTTTGTGTGTCAAAAAGGCAGAAATGCTTATTACCACTACACTTGGTACAAGCTAGCGGAAAAATTATCCCACGCTAAGGTTCAAAATAGGCCTTTTCAAATACCCTGGGATGTCTTCTTTAAGAAAAGGTACGGCTTTATTGGGTATTTGGATTATATAGCCTGGTAAAATACTCTAAAATGGGACATGGGCACAGTGTAAAAGTTTAAAGTTTGAGAAGAACTGGAATGGCTGTGTCCCAAATGTGCCCCTCCGATGTCCACATATACCAGGCAATGGTACATACGGTGGTATTTCTGTACGCAGCTGACATAGCTGAGCCACATATGAAGTATTATACAGTCGTAGCACACATACGATTTGCAAAATATACTGTGCAAATTTACTTTGTGTGTCAAAAAGGCAAATAACGCTTATTACCATTACACTTGGTACAAGCTAGCGGAAAAATTATCCCACGCTTAGGTTCAAAATATTTTTTTTTGAAATACCCTGGGATGTGTTCTTTAAGAAATGGTATGCCTTTATGGTGTAGTTGTAATATGTAGCCTGCTCAAGTGCTCCAAAGTGGGACATGGACGCATCAAAACCCTCCATGAAAATTCACACTTAAAAACCTTAACTTGTTACGTATCTTTTACAGCAGTGTAACTTCACAAAATAGTGTCTAGGTCATACATTGGTCATATTGTTTTACTCAGAAGAATTAGCTGAGCATTATTTGGGGGGTTTGAACTTAGTGGCACATATGAAATGTACAAAATGCCCAGCAAAAATGTAATCCGTATGTAAAAAATGCCCAAAATTATTTTTTACCACATACTTTGGCATATATTGGTGAAAAAATGGGGGCATGTTAAGGCACAATATGCACCATATGAGATACCCTGGAGTGTCTACTTTTATAAATGGTAGGCCTTTGTGGGTTTTTTTTGAACAGTCAAACTGCTATAATACCCCAAATTGAAGCATAGGCCCATTAAATCCGCCTCTCAAAATTCTACTGTAAATGTTGAAACGGACAGGTCTCCTATATGGCACTGTAGCTTCACGAAATAGTGCCAAAGACATACAATGGGGGTATCGTTGTACTCAGCAGAAGTAACTGAACGCAAAATAAAACTTTGTACAGGAATAGCACACACCAACTTTACAAAATACACATGAGAAGTTCTTTGTTATAAGTTTGTGTGCCAAAAACTCCAAAAAACTAAATTTTACTCCAATATTTAGCAGAGATTGGCGGTGAAATGGCTACTTAGAAAGTGTCAAAACAACCTGTGATGTCTACTTTATATAAATATATACTTTTGTGTGGCAATTTTGTTTTCTTTTATGGCTATTAAGCTTACAAGACAAACATACCAAATTCTAAAATCGCTCCACATTAAAAGTTTATTTTACTCCTTGTGCTTTGTGACCTGTAACTACCAAAAAAAACTTAGAATCCCCGACACATTATATATTCTGTAAATCAGGACAACTAAATAAATTTATTTTTAATTACTTTGCTTAACCTGCACTAATTAGGCACACATTATTGTTGCAAAAACTGTACAAAAAACACATTTCTCTTTTTTTTTTGCATTTTTCTGTATTTTTTTTAATAATAAATAAGCATTTATATATATATATATATATATATATATATATACATGTTACATCAAATTAAAGCCCTTTATGTCCTTTAAAAAACAGTATATAATATGTGTTGGTATAAACGAGAGATGCAAATTGCAGTTGAACGCATACAGCAAGAAAATGCAAAAAATGCTTGTGTCATTAAGCGTAAGACAAGCTTCTGAAGCTGTGTCCTTAAGGGGTTAAGCAGAGCACCATTTTCATGCAATACGGGAAAGAAAAAGGATCTTTCTGCTGCCGAAAAGAGTGAAATAGTTCAATGCCTTGGATGAGGTATGAAAACATTAGATATTTTACGAAAACTTAACCGTGATCATCGCACTATTAAGATATTTGTGGCTGATTCAGAGCACAGACGGGTTCTTGAATATGAATATGCGCAATAGGTTCCACGGGAAAAATTAATTGGGAAACCCTGGTGCAGCATGAAACATTTTTATTTAATCACACTAAAATAGGCATGTGCATGGGAAACTTTTTCGTTTCGGTTCGGCATTCCGAAATTCGGGACTTCGGCAATTTGGGACTTCAGCAACTTCGGCACTTCTGAAATTCGGTAATTTCGGAACTTCGGGACCTCTGCAATTCGGCACTTCGGCATTTTGGGCAACTTCGGCACTTCGGAACGTCTCTTGCAGCCGCTTGGTAGATAACGCCCTAATTCCCACGGTATTAGGGAGTTATCTACCAAAAGGCTGAAAGACCTAAATTGGTCTTTCAGCCAAATTTACTAATACTAGGTAAAAATGACTTAGTATTAGTAAATTGTGCCCCTACTCGCTATACCGCGAGTAGGGGCATGTCTCTTAAACAGTGAGCAGCCAGTGGATGCTCACTGTTAATTTTTTTTTAAATGGGTCCCTCCTCCCGAGCCCCCACCCGTGAGTGGGGGCTTTTAAACTAAAGGGGGGGCTATTGCCCCACCTGGCCCTCACCCCTGAGCGGCAAGTTGTGGCTCTAAAGTAAAATAATAGGGGGGGACCTATTGTCCTCCCCCTGGCCCCCACCCCTGAGCGGCGGGTGGGGGCCCTAAAGTAAAATAATGGGGGGGGACCTATTGTCCTCCCTCCCAGCCCCCACCCCTGAGCGGTGGGTGGGAGCCCTAAAAACGAATTAGGGGGGGGACCTAATGTCCTCCCCCCTGGCCCCCACCCCTGAGCAGTGGGTGGGGGCCCTAAAAACTAATTAGGGGAGACCTAATTTCCTCCCCCCTGGCCCCCACCCCTGAGCGGTGCGTGGGGGCCCTAAAATACTAATGAGGAGGGGACCTAATGTCCTCCCCTCTGGCCCCCACCCCTGAGCGGTGGGTGGGTGCCCTAAACTAGAATGAGGGGGGGACCTAATGTCCTCCCCCCCTGGCCCCACTCCTGAGCGGTGGGTGGGGGCCCTAAACTAGAAAGAGGGGGGACCTAATGTCCTCCCCCCGGCCCCCACACCTGAGCAGTGGGTGGGGCCCCTAAAATACTAATTAGGGGGGACCTAATGTCCGCCCCCCTGGCCCCCACCCCTGAGCGGTGGGTGGGGCCCCTAAAATACTAATTAGGGGGGGACCTAATGCCCTCCCCCCTGGCCCCCACCCTTGAGCAGTGGGTGGGGGCCCTAAATAAAAAAAATAAACCCCCTCCCTGGGGTGACTAGGGGTCCCCAAACCCCTAGTCACCCCCCTCCCGAAAAAAAATTAACCCCTACTTACCCCCCTCACCCTAAAAATAATGAGGGGGGACCATTTAACTAAGTACCTGGAAAAAAAAATTAAACTTACCATTTCTTTCTTCTAAAATCTTTATTTTCAGCCCCCAAAAAGGCCAAATAAAAATCCATAATAACCGACGCACTTTAAAAAAAAAAAAACGAGCGTAAAAAAAATAATCCTTCTTCACCCGGCGAGGGCTCCGTGCAGACTGAGCTCTGCAGGGCGGGGGAAGGCTTATAAAGCCTTGCTCCACCCTGCAATTAGGCTCAGAGCACTCTGATTGGTGGGTTTAAGCCATCCAGAGTGCTCTGACAGGTAAATGAAGAGACTGACAGGTAAGTCTCTAAATTTACCTGTCACAGCACTCTGATTGGTTGGTTTGAAATCCACCAATCAGAGTGCTCTGTGTCATTTTACACAGCGTGGGAAAGTTCTTTGGAATTTTCCCACGCTGTGTAATTTGACTCATAGCACTCTGATTGGTTACTTAATCCACCAATCAGACAGTTATGAGTCAAATTACACAGCCCCCACATTAGGTCCTCCCCCCTCATTCTAATTTAGGGCCCCCACCCACCACTCAGGGGTGGGGGCCAGGACATTAGGACCCTCCCTTAATTAGTATTTTAAGGCCCCCACCCACCGCTCAGGGGTGGGGGCCAGGGGGGAGGACATTAGGTCCTCCCCCCTCATTCTAATTTAGGGCCCCCACCCACCACTCAGGGGTGGGGGTCAGGGGGGAGGACATTAGCCCCCCCCTAATTAGTATTTTTGGGCCCCCACCCAGCACTCAGGGGTGGGGGCCAGGGGGGAGGACATTAGGTCCCCCCTTAATTAGTATTTTAGGGCCCCCACCCACCGCTCAGGGGTGGGGGTCAGGGGGGAGGACATCAGGTCCCCCCAATTAGTATTCAGGGCCCCTCACCCACCACTCAGGGGTGGGGGCCAGGGGGAGGACATTAGGTCCCCCCCTAATTAGTATTTAGGGCCCCCACCCACCGCTCCGAGGTGGGGGCCAGGGGGGAGGACATTAGGTCCCCCCCCCCATTACTTTACTTTAGGGCCCCCACCTACCGTTCAGGGGTGGGGGCTGGGGGGCAATAGGTCCCCCCTTCAGGTTAGGAGGGGGAGGGGGGACTTTTTTGTTTTTTTTACAGTGAGCAGGCACAGGCGGTATAGCGAGTAGGGGCATAATTTACTAATACGAAGTAATCTTTACTTAGTATTAGTAAATTTGGCTGAAAGACCAATTCAGGTCTTTCAGCCTTTTAGTAGATAGCTCCCTAATACCGTGGGAATTAGGGAGTTATCTACTTATTCATTCCTGTCATTACACTAACTGGCCAAGTAACTTACATTTGATATGAATGTATGTTACTTGATTGTTGCAAATGCTTACAGCTGAATCCTGGCTATGTTTGTATACTTTTTATTTAAAATTGTATACAGTGTAACATTCTTCTTCTTCCACTGAGTAAGTATATTAGTATAAACAAGTGAAACATATAGTGCACTATATTTTGGACTGCTACCTAGTCAGGACTGCATTATTATTATTATTCTTTTTCTCTTTTTTATTTTTATTTTATTATAATTTTTTCTACTTTTTTCTATTTTTCATATTTTTTCTATTTTTTCTCATTTTTTCTATTTTTTCTATTTTTTGGATCATTACCTACTGTATATTGATGTGTATATATTATGAACTTTATCACGGACGAGGGAGGATTCTGTGTGTGTACATATATGTAAATAGTTTGAAATGAGTGTCACTATGAGGAAATACTATTATCTTTATGAATTCATCTAAAATCAACACAATAAATATTTTGAAATAAAAAGCAGGATTAGCAATAAGTTTTATTGCCAAAAATCTCTTTGAGTGCGGTATTCATATTTGTTTATGATTGAGATTAGGAGGTTGTTGTGGGGTTAAACCTCGAATACCTGCACCTTGCGTAATTGAGTGCCAGCACACATTGTGTTTAAGTATATTAGTACTTAGGCCATACTGTACTTCGGCAATTCGGCAACTTCGACACTTCGGAAATTCGTTAATTTCGGAACTTTGGGACCTCAGAAATTCAGCACTTCGTCACTTCGGCTATTCGGACATTCTGAAGTACCCAAATGTCCGAATTTCATCCGAATTTAAATTCGGCCCCAAACGAATTGCACATGTCTACTGTAAAATCACTTTTTAGTAGAGATACCCCCAATGAAAACTTGCGAGCATTTAATAATGTGTATTTTTCATTGAAGGTTTATCTAAAAAAAGTTTGCAAAAGCCACAGTTCCCTTGTCTGCAGCCTTTGCAAGCCCTCCTTTTCTTTCCCAACACAGACTTTCTATCAATGCAACTCATTTAGAAGTGTCTGTAAGACAGGTGCTCTAGGCTTCATTAGCTAACCAAACCAGGAAAGAACAAGAAAAGCTGTCAATTCCTATTAAAATCTGCACTTTTTGTAAAATTTAAAAAAAGAGGACACACCCTTCGCAAATAAAGCATTTCAGCAAGCTAAAGTGCTTCAGGGGTCTCTTAAATAAATAAAAAAAAAACATACTGTATTTTACATTTGAGACATCAGTACCCTCGGATATTGCGCGCCTATGCCTGGGTGGCCTAAAGTGTCCCCTGTATTTGCAAGCTGTGCTGACTGTCTGGCCCCCTTGTTGCCATGTCATACTGTGCAGCCACACATCTCGAAAACCCAAAGGAAAAATAATCATGAAAGCTATAAAACAAAAAAAACAAGAAATACCAAAAGGACTATATAAAAAAAAATCCAAGTTATTAAGTAAATTTTAATTTAAAAAAAAAATGACAATAAAAAGTAAAGCAAACAATAAATCAAAATAAAACTAAATCAGTTCATACAAATATTTAATTAAAACTAGAAAAAAAAACAGAAAACTTAAAAAAAAGTGTGTGTATATATATATATATATATATATATATATTTGTGCTTGGAATTTAATAAGTTATGTAATGTATATTAAGATACATAGTTGGTTGAGGTGTGCCAAAACCAACGAACGAGTAGGCCTGTAATAAAAGAGGGCCTACAAAGGTGATAATGTAATGATTGATGGGTGCAGGTGGGTTGGGTCAATCAGCGTGAACGGCAGAGGTGAATAGGGGCTGGGAGTTTCAGTAGGGGCCATAACTCCTCCCACAAATTCAGGCTTAATGGCCTTTTAACTTGTGTATGGAATTTAATAGGTTATGTAATGTATAATAAGATACATAGTTGGTTGAGGTGTGTCGAAACCAACGAACGAGTAGGCCTGTAATAAAAGAGGGCAAAAGGGAGGATGCAAAGAAGACACACTTTATTGCTTGTTATAATGCTAGACATCTAAATGCTTGTCGTAGTTCTTTCTCCGGTCGTGGAATGTAAGTATTGTAAATTGAGGATTTCCAGTGGCCCAGTTTCTTGATGATGTGGAATGGGGTGTTTGAGCTAGATGCTGATGATGCTGCGCCTATTCGGAAGGAGTGACCGGAGAAGGAAGCCGGGTTGTAGCCTAACCTCGTAGCAGAGCTCTGACATGAGACGTGAACTTAGCTGTGGTGAGCGGGTGCCCTTGGAGTAGTAATAGTGGGGTGTCAGGTGAGTGCTCGTGGTGAGATTCTAGAAAGGTGTCAAGTTCTTTGAATGGGCACCAGGCATGCCTGGTAAGGAAGAGAGGAATGGTAGTGGGATGATTGGTGTGGTTTGTTTTAGTAGAAAGTAATGAAAGGACGTAGTAGTCATCGACTTTCGTTAGGTAAGACAGCTTAAGACTTGAACTGGTATCTACCTATCGTACGACAGTAAACTCCCTAGGTCTAAGAAAGCCATAAAGATGGCGGCCTTTATAACAGAGTTTGTGTGATCATTGAAAGGGGATTTTCCAGTAGGTCGCTAAGCCGCTAAAGATAGGCCCGTCTATGGGCAATCTGCTAGTTGCAGGGGGAACTGTTATTGTATGAATACCTTTAAGAATGTTCTTAATTAGGTATGATGCTAAAAAAGTGCGTGATTAGCAAAGTTGGTGAAGACGTGTGTTCTACCCCTGTGAGGTAAAGCTTAATGGTGTTGTGAGATAATTTGAGGTGGAGGTGACAGAAGGATTCAAAAGCCACCATGGTTTTAATAGAAAAATCTCCTTGTAAGTGAAACTCTGCAGCGAACTTGTTAAAAATGGTCAGTACCCTATCGTAAGTAGTAGTGGTGTTGGGTGAGAGTGCGTGATGCATGAGTGCTTGAGCGTGACGCAGTAGCTCAGTTAGTCCATTAGCAACTCGTGAAAAGGTGGTATCCTGGATGGTAGGTGGTGGGCAGTAGGGAGTGCTGGGAAGAATGCCTGAAAATGAGAGCGGGAAAGAGCATCAGCAGCTGTGTTACGATTACCTGGAATGTGTTCGCAGACAAAGTGAAACTGATTGGTTGCTGCTAGCCAAATCAGCTTGCGTACCAACCTTATGGTGGTAAGAGAGGAGGACCGCCACTTGTTGATAATTTTGCAGGCTGCTGAATTGTCAGAGCAGCATTTTACTGCCTTGCCGGTCCAAAGATGACCCCATGTATGAGCGGCCGCCACGATGGGGTAAATCTCGAACAATGAGGATGTTTCTCTGAAGGCCGGCAAGTTATCCCTAAACCAGTGGTTGCAAAATATAGCTGCAAACCCCGTGTGTGCTGCTGCGTCTGAGTAAATTGTAGGGGAAAGATCAGATAGCGGGGGAATGAACAGGGAGACTCCATTCCACTCGGATAAGAAGTTCCTCCACATCTGCAAATCTGCACTGGCTGGATCATCTAAGGTAATTAGGCAGGAGTCAGGCACCCCATGGAGTAGACACAGTAGCCTTGAGATGATTGATCTGCCCTGTAGAATGATCCTCACTGCAAAGTTAAGGGAGTGATACTTTCTGGTGCAAGTATCACTCTGCAGGAACAGACTGATTTTGTCCCTAATGCGGGTCAATTTTTCTGGTGGTAGACTGGCTTGTAAAGACTCTGTGTCCAAAAAGATGCCCAGAAATACTAGCTTTGTGGAGGGCCCAAGTATTTTGCTTGGTGACAGGGGCACCCCTAGTGTAGTGAACAGGGCTGTGGAGCAGTAAATGCTACTAGGTGCGTGGGAGCCAGGTTCTACCAACAAAAAATCATCTAAGTAGTGAATCACGGATGGACACCTGACTATGTTGAAGAGCAGCCAGCAGAGTGTTTCCGCAAATATATAAAACAGCTTAGTGCTGCTCCTAGACCCAAAAGTGAGTCAGGTAGAAAAATAGTACCTGTCCCGCCATTTAACACTGTGTAAGTGCCATAGTGAGGGATGAATGGGTAAGAGCTTGAAGGTATTGGTAATGTCGGTTTTGCATAGCCATGCCTTGCTGCCTGCTACAATGAGGGCTTGCATATAGTGATGTCGCAAAGACGAAATTTTCGGTTCGCGAACGGCGAACGGGAACTTCCGCAAACGTTCGCGAACCGGCGAACCGGGCGAACCGCCATTGACTTCAATGGGCAGGCGAATTTTAAAACCCACAGGGACTCTTTCTGGCCACAAAAGTGATGGAAAAGTTGTTTCAAGGGTACTAACACCTGAACTGTGGCATGCCGGAGGGGGATCCATGGCAAAACTCCCATGGAAAATTACACAGTTGATGCAGAGTCTGGTTTTAATCCATAAAGGACAGAAATCTCTTAACTTTCCTAAATCACAATGGATATGGATTGACACCTGACATATGACATATTGACACCTTGCAGGGCCGCCATCAGGGCATGACAACCATAACAGTTGTCATGGGCCCGGCGGTCCTGGGGGGCCCCGAGCCCCACATACTGCTACAGTAAGTAATGGCTGAGCTGGGGAGTTAAACAATCTCCCCAGCCAGCCTGCACTCAGCAAGGGGCCCGCACAGCCGTCCGCGGGCCCCTGCTGCTAAAAATGTTCTCCCTCCGTGCAGGGCATACTGAGGGGCAGCTAAGGGGCCTCCCAAAGACCCCACTAGGCTGCCCCTCAGTTTGCCTGTCTCCAAACACAGCCTCACTGAGCTGCCTGTAACACTGCTCAGGGCAGCTCCGTGAGGCTTGTTTTGCAGGAAGTGACATCACCAGTCACAGTGAGCTATGCGGAGCTGCCCTGAGCAGACTTACAAGAGGACCACCAGAGAGGTAAGGTTTGGGAGGGTTTTGGGAGCCACTACCCCCCCCTGCTCCCACTGCATCCCCTACCCCCCTGCTCCCACTGCATCCCCTACTCCTCCCTTGCTTCCACTGCATCCCCTACCCCCCTTGCTCCCACTGCACCCCCTACCCCCCCTTGCTCCCACTGCACCCCCTACCCCCCCTTGCTCCCACTGCATCACCTCCCCCCCTTGCTCCCACTGCATCACCCCCCCCCCCCTTGCTCCCACTGCATCCCCTACCCCCCCTTGCTCCCACTGCATCCCCTACCCCCCTTGCTCCCACTGCATCCCCTACCCCCCCTGCTCCCACTGCATCCCCTACCCCCCCTGCTCCCACTGCATCCCCTGCTCCCTCTGCAGCCCCTACCCCTCTGCTCCCTCTGCAGCCCCTACCCCCCCCGCTCCCACTGTATCCCCTCCTCCCTCTGCAGCCCAACCCCCCCTGCTCCCTCTGCAGCCCCCACCCCCTGCTCCCACTGCATCTCCACCCCCCTGCTCCCACTGCATCCCCTACGCCCCTGATCCCACTGCAGTCCATACCCCTTGCAGCTCCTACCCACTGCAGCCCATACCCCCTACAGCCCCTACCTCCCACCTCCCTCTGCAGCTCCTAACGCTTGCGACCACTGCAGCCCATAACCCCTACAGCCCCTACCTCTCTGCTCCCTCTGCAGCCCCTACCCCCTGCGACCCCTACAGCCCCTGCTCCCTCTGCAGCCCCTCCTCCCTCTGCAGCCCCTCCTCCCTCTGCAGCCCCTACCCCCTCTGCAGCCCCTACCCCTGCTCCCTCTGCAGCCCATACCCCCTGCTCCCTCTGCAGCCCCTAGCCCATACCCCCTACAGCTTCTACCTCCCTGCTCCCTCTGCAACCCCTACCTAATTCAGCCCCTACCTCCCTGCTCCATCTGTAGCACCTACCCCTGCTCCCACTGCAGCCCCTACCTCCTGCAGCCCCTACCTCCCTGCTCCCACTGAATCCCCTACCCAACTGCTCCCACTGCAGCTCCTATTACCCTTTGCACCCACTACATCCTGTCCCTCCTCTGCACCCACTACAGCCTCTATTCCCCCCTGTACCCTCTGCAGCCCCTTCCACTCACACCCTTTACAGCCCCTTCCTTTCGGCACCCTCTGCAGTCCCTTCCCCTTTGCACACACAAACATAAAGGGACACTATATAGTTACCAGAACAACTACAGCTTAATTTATATTATACAGCTTAATGTAGTTGTTCTGGTGAGTATAGTCTACCACTGCAGGGTTTTTGCTGCAAAGACTGCCTTTTCAGAGAAAATGCAGTGTTTACATTGCTGCCTAGGAACACCTAGGCGCTTCCTGTGTCAGTGTTGCAAAATGTGCAGCACTGACATTTAACATCTCCATGCTCTTCATGTCGACGCTGAACGCTTGTCATAGAGAAGCACATATATATATAGAGAGAGCGATTTTCGCTATATATATGTGCACAGAGGGCCCCCTGCTACCTGTACGATGAAGAGGGGGCCCAGCAGCACACTCTGTCCTCCTTTCCAGCTGCTCTCTGTCTAACTTTCTTGCACCCTGCGGCCGCCAGAGCGTTGCCACGGGTTACTATGGCAACGCTCCGCACAGCACACAGGCCTGTTTCGTGAGATTTAGTCAGAGAGGAGCTGGAAAGGAAGACAGTGTGTGCTGCTGGGCCCCCTCTTCAATGTACCGCGGCTGGCTCCCTCCACCATGCCACTGGATCAACAGGAAATGCGATCTCCCTCCTCCCTGGCACGGTAAGAACCAGGGAGGGGGGAATAAAATTGAAATATACACAAATAAATAAAAAAAATAATACTCCCCTTCCCCCCTATTTTACACACACTGAATCCTAACAAGCACACTCTGCACTAAACACACTCTGCACTACACACACACACTACATTCACTAAACACACTCTGCACTACACACACACTACATTCACTAACACACTCTGCACTACATTCACTAAACACACTCTGCACTACACACACACTACATTCACTAACACACTCTGCACTACATTCACTAAACACACTCTGCACTCACTACAAACACTACATTTACTAAACACACTCTGCACTACACACACACACACTACATTCACTAAACACACTTTGCGCTACAGACACACACTACATTCACTATACACATTGTGCTCTACACACACACACACACACACACTACATTCACTATACACATTTTGCACTACACACACACACTACATTCACTAAACACACTCTGCACTACATTCACTATACACTCTCTGCACTCACTACAAACACTACATTCACTAAACACACTCTGCACTACACACGCACTACATTCACTAAACACACTTGGTACTACACACACACTACATTCACTAAACACACTTTGCACTACACACACACACACACACACACACTACATTCACTATACACACGTTTCACTCACTACAAACACACTACATTCACTACAAACACACTACATTCACTATACACACTACATTCACTACAAACACACTACATTCACTATACACACTACATCCACTACAAAAAAACACACTGTGCATGCACTATACACACACCTACATTCACTACACACACACTCTGCATCTAATGCATGCATACAAACATTACATACATTACACAAAACGTACAATCTGCATCCACTATACACACTGCATCCATGACACACATACCGCCTCCACTATACACATTCTACATCCACTATACATACTGCATCCATGACATACATACCGCATCCACTATACACACACACACACACTTCATCCTTGTGGGCGGACTCGGGGCTGGCCCCGGGGGCCCAGATCTTGAGCTGTGTCAGGGGCCCTAAAATTTCTGATGGCAGCCCTGACACCTTGACATATGGATTGGCACCTGTCCTCAGAGACCCTGATACACACTGACAAAGCGCAGAATAGGGACTGTTCCCCCTACATAGGGTCACTTGCCAGATATGGTGTGGTCGTGGGAGGAGGAGGATGACTTTCACCTCTTCCCCTGTTAGATTCCCGTTGTGCTGTGACATCACCCTTATACACTGTGTAAAGCATACTTTTTAATTTATTTTGCAAATGCTGCATCCTTTCCAACTTATAATTCGGTAACATTTCCGCCACTGTCTGCTTATATCGAGGGTCTAGTAGCGTGGACACCCAGTACAGGTCGTTCTCCTTCAGCGTTTTTATACGAGGGTCCCTCAACAGGCACGACAGCATGAAAGACCCCATTTGCACAAGGTTGGATGCCGAGCTACTCATTTCCTGTTCCTCCTCCTCACACAGAGCAGAATAGTGACTGTTCCCCCTACATAGGGCCACTTGGCAGATATGGATTGACACCTATCCTAAGGATCCCTGATACACACTGACACAGAGCAGAATAGAGACTGTTCCCCCTACATAGGGTGACTTGGCAGATATGGATTGACACCTATCCTAAGGATCCCTGATACACACTGACACAGAGCAGAATAGAGACTGTTCCCTCTACATAGGGTCACTTGGCAGATATGGATTGACACCTATCCTAAGGATCCCTGATACACACTGACACAGAGCAGAATAGGGACTGTTCCCTCTACATAGGGTCACTTGGCAGGTATGGATTGACACCTGTCCTCAGAGATCATGATACACACTGACACAGAGCAGAATAGAGACTGTCCCTCCTACATAGGGTCACTTGGCAGATATGGATTGACACCTATCCTAAGGATCCCTGATACACACTGACACAGAGCAGAATAGAGACTGTTCCCCCTACATAGGGTGACTTGGCAGATATGGATTGACACCTATCCTAAGGATCCCTGATACACACTGACACAGAGCAGAATAGAGACTGTTCCCCCTACATAGGGTCACTTGGCAGGTATGTATTGACACCTGTCCTCAGAGACCATGATACACACTGACACAAAGCAGAATATAGACTGTTCCCCCTACATAGGGTCACTTGGCAGATATGGATTGACATCTGTCCTCAGGGACCCTGATACACACTGACACAGAGCAGAATAGAGACTGTTCCCCCTTCATAGGGTCACTTGGCAGATATGGATTGACACCTATCCTAAGGATCCCTGATACACACTGACACAGAGCAGAATAGGGACTGTTCCCCCTACATAGGGTCACTTGGCAGATATGGCGTGGCCGTGGGAGGAGCAGGATGACTTTCATCTCTTCCCCTGTTAGATTCCCGTTGTGCTGTGACATTACCCTTATACGCTGTGTAAAGCATACTTTTTAATTTATTTTGCAAATGCTGCATCCTTTGCGACTTGTAATTCGGTAACATTTCCACCACTGTCTGCTTATATCGGGGGTCTAGTAGCGTGGACACCCAGTACAGATCGTTCTCCTTCAGCCTTTTTATACGAGGGGCCCTCAACAGGCACGACAGCATTAAAAAGACCCAATTTGCACAAGGTTGGATGCCGAGCTAATTATTTCCCGTTCCTCCTCCTCACACAGAGCAGAATAGGGACTGTTCCTCCTACATAGGGTCACTTGGCAGATATGGATTGACACCTATCCTAAGGATCCCTGATACACACTGACACAGAGCAGAATAGAGACTGTCCCCCCTACATAGGGTAACTTGGCAGGTATGGATTGACACCTGTCCTCAGAGACCATGATACACACTGACACAGAGCAGAATAGAGACTGTTCCCCCTACATAGGGTCACTTGGCAGGTATGGATTGACACCTGTCCTCAGAGACCATAATACACACTGCCACAGAGCAGAATAGAGACTGTTCCCCCTACATAGGGTCACTTGGCAGATATGGATTGACACCTGTCCTCAGAGCCCCTGATACACACTGACACAGAGCAGAATAGGGATGTGGAATAGTACCTGGGGAGCTGGGGGGGTGCCGTTGATGTGGAGGAAGACGCAGCAGCAGAAGAGGACTTAGCCGAGGAGGTTATGGAAGAGGATGGAGTAGGAGGAGTAGAGGAGGTGGCAGCAGGCCAGCCTGCAAGTTGTGGCGGTGTCACCAACTCCTCTGCAGAGCCACGCATTCCATGCTTGGCAGCCGTCAGCAGGTTTACCCAATGCGCAGTGTAGGTGATATACCTGCCCTGACCATGCTCTGCAGACCAGGTATCAGTGGTCAGATGGACCCTTGCCCCAACACTGTGTGCCAGACATGCCATTACTTCCTTTTGCACAATCGAGTACAGGTTGGGGATTGCCTTTTGTGAAAAGAAATTTTGTCCGGGTACCTTCCACTGCGGTGTCCCAATAGCTACAATTTTTTTGAACGCCTCAGACTCCACCAGCTTGTATGGTAAAAGCTGGCGGGCTAACTACTAAAGCGAGAAGTCGCCATGCGTACGCCAGGCATACCGTACGCAACATGCAGGAGGCAGAGGGAATCCTGGGGCAACTGGGTCTCCCCCCGGACTCGCTACTCACATCTAAGCATCCAACAAATTCCGCGCTCCCTCCATATTGGGGCAACGCCGAGGCTCCAACATTTGTCCCTAGAAACCTAGCCGGGACATCATGTGCAACTTGAATGTAAAACGGGACTAACAGGTCAACCCTGCTTACGGAGACTCTCAGGTCATTGATCGTGTCAAGAGGAGGGGAACAACTTCAAAAATAGATTCCTGGCAAATTCTGAAAAAAACGTGCAAACATGACAAATAGCTGTGTGATATAATGTAGAAACATTTTATTCACCAGATAAAAAGAAAACAACCGACTTAATACAGTTTTTTATAACTTTGCTAGTTTTGCATTGAATTTTTTAGCCAGTACTTCCTTTAGATATTGCACTGAATATAGTAAACTCTGTAGTATGTTAGTTTTAGTTGCCAGAAAAGCTAAATAATAGTTTTCACATTTGGTATATAGCTTGTGTGTGCTAATATTCATACTTGCATTTTGAATTTTAAGGCAGTATTTCTTTTTTATAAGCAGATTTTGATATTTTTGTATCTTTTTAAACATATATTTTCTCAAGCCGCTTTGATAGATTAACATTTCTTTATTTTATTAATCAACGTGCTTAATCGTATTGGTGTACTCATTTCTAGTATATCTTAAAATGTTTTACATATTTTCTGATTTTAATTACCATGTGTACCTTTCGTATGCCCATGTGAAACGTTTTACCATTTAGGACCCCGAGTGGGGTCATTTAAACAGATCATACCTCGAGTGCAGAGTGCGTTTAATCCAACTCGTTAATGTTAGTTATTCACTAAGCTTAGTGAAAACATAGTTGGCTTAAAGATGTTTTCTATTCAAGTTCTTGTGCCCCACAGTTCAAATTAACATTCAAATTACAATTCATGACAGATCACACAAGTGAATAGCCCTGCCAATGTTGTCTCAGAATTTTTTTGTTATCTAAGAAGAAATAAAAATGCATATCAATGACAAATGCTGGCGGGCTAATAGTTCGGACAAGCCAACTGTCAGACGCTGGGCAAGGGGATGACTTTGTGACATTGGCTTCTTACGCTCAAACATGTCCTTGACAGACACCTGACTGTGGGCAGATGAGCGGGAACTGCTCAAGGCGAGAGACGGAGTGGCGGATGGTTCAGAGGGGGCAAGGAGGACAGCAGTGGTTGACGTGGCTGAAGATGCTGGACCAGGAATGCAATGAGGGCATTCTGGTGGTGGACACAGCATGCGTTGATTGGCGTGCTGTCGGCCTGACCCCGGGTGCCGATGCATGCTGTCTGACTAGCTCCTTGCGACGACCTCCCCCTGCTTCCAACTCGTCTTCTCCTCCTCCTCCTCCTCTCTGTCTCCCCATCTGAACTTTCGCCCTGTTCTTCTTCTTGCCGAGCAGGCACCCACGTGACATCCATGGACGCATCGTCATCATCAACCGCTTCACTTGTATCTGACAACTCAGCAAAGGAAGCAGCAGCGGGTACAACATCATCATCATCACACCATACGTCCATGTGTGTAATGCTGCCTGCCTGAGACATAGACCAGATATGAGTGGCACTGTGCAGTGGCAGAGGTTGGCAGAGTACACGCTGTAGGCCTGACACACCCGCTTAAGGACAACTAACTGCTATTCAATCTATAACAGTGAAAAAAGTTTTTTGTTTTTAAATGCACGCTATTGTGACACCAGATATGAGTGGCAAAGTGCCCTTGCAGAGGTTGGCAGAGTACAGGCTGAAGGCCTGACACCCGCTTGAAGACAACTAACTGCTATTCATTCTATAACAGTGAAAAAAGTTTTTTGGTTTCAAATGCACGCTATTGTGACACCAGATATGAGTGGCAATGTGCACTGGCAGAGGTTGGCAGAGTACACGCTGTTGGACTGACACACCCGCTTGAAGACAAGTAACTGCTATTCAATCTATAACAGTGAAAAAAAAAATTTGTTTTTAAATGCACGCTGTTGTGACACCAGATATGAGTGGCAAAGTGGACTGGCAGAGGTTGGCAGAGCACATGCTGAAGGCCTGACACCCGCTTTAAGGACACTGACTGCTATTAGCTTACAGTGAAAAACTTTTTTTCTTTTTAAAGGCACGCTATAGACACACCAGAAATGAGTGGCAAAGTGCACTTGCAGAGGTTGGCAGAGTACACGCTGAAGGCCTGACAACCAGATGCTTGCAGACAACTAACTGCTATTAGCTTACAGTGAAAAACTTTTTTTGTTTTCAAAGGCACACTATAGTCACACCAGATATGAGTGGCAAATGCACTTGCTGAGGTTGGCAGAGTACACGCTGAAGGCCTGACACCCAGACGCTTGCAGACAACTAACTGCTATTAGCTTACAGTGAAAAACTTTTTTTTGTTTTTAAAGGCACACTATAGTCACACCAGATATGAGTGGCAAAGTGCACTTGCTGAGGTTGGCAGAGTACACACTGAAGGCCTGACAACCAGACGCTTGCAGACAACTAACTGCTATTAGCTTACAGTGAAAAACTTTTTTTGTTTTTAAAGGCACAATATAGTCACACTGATACCGGAGAAACTGACGGAAGCACAGAGAGATGGACACAGGTTTCTTCAGGAAGGAAGAGATTCTTTATTCGGTTCACCGATCGGGACTCAGAGGGACTAATGTCACCAAAAAACAGCAAAGTCTGAGTCCTGATCATACAGTGTAGGTCCCTTATATAGGCATGTAGCTCCTCCCATAATCAGTTCAACCTACACATACTCTTATCTAATCAACCGAATAGAGACTAAAATCCTGTTTGACCACATGGCTTGCCCAGCACAATGGAGGAGGGGAAATACTTGTATATCCTGTATTCCTACTTATGCTCCTTATACTACTGATTGTATCTTAGCTACGTGTAACTGACTTAACTGGTACATCAACATATGCAAGTGCACATACCACGTGGCAATCTTGTCCTAGTAAATGTATTTTTACTGAGATTCCACCACAACACCAGATATGAGTGGCAAATGCACTTGCTGAGGTTGGCAGAGTACACGCTGAAGGCCTGACAACCAGACGCTTGCAGACAACTAACTGCTAATAGCTTACAGTGAAAAACTTTTTTTGTTTTTAAAGGCACAATATAGTCACACCAGATATGAGTGGCAAATGCACTTGCTGAGGTTGGCAGAGTACACGCTGAAGGCCTGACACCCGCTGGAAGACAGCTAACTGCTATTCAATCTATAACAGTGAAAAAAGTTTTTTGTTTTTAAATGTCAAGCTTAAGCTATTGTGACACCAGATATGAGTGGTGGCACTGGGCAAGTGGGCACAGTATCCACTGTGAGCCTGACACAGAAGCTGGCAGGCAGGCAACTGCAATTACATTACACAGAAAAAAAAAAAAGCAGACTGATGTTCTAGCCCTAAAAAGGGCTTTTTGGGGTGCTGTCCTTACAGCAGAGATCAGATGAGTCCTTCAGGACTGTAGTGGACACTGAATACCCTAGCCTAGCTATCAATTTCCCTATTTAATCAGCAGCAGCTACACTTTCCCTCCTTTCACTAAGAATGCAGCTTCAGAATGAATCTAAAATGGATGCTGGGAGGGAGGTGGGAGGGTCTGGAAGGGAGGGTCTGCTGCTAATTTGCTGGAATGTGTCTGCTGACCGTGAGGCACAGGGTCAAAGTTTGCTCAATGATGACGAATAGGTCGAACCGCGCATGTATTCGCCCGCCGTGGCGAATGCGAACACGCTATGTTCGCCGGGAACTATTCGCCGGCGAACAGTTCGGTACATCACTACTTGCATAGCATCGTCAATTCTTGCGTATTGTAATGAAAACTCCTCAGCGGGTATGAGAGAGCCTGAGTTAGATGCTGACAGCAGGTGTGGGCATTCAAGAGTGCCTGTGGGAATGGCAATGAGGCCCGTGTGAAAACCACGTGAAAAACCCTCCACCAAAAATTCCACCAAATGCCTGGGTGGGTGGGAACGGAGGTAGTAGGTCACGGCATCTATGTTGACCTCGACCAGTCATTTTTTAGTGGAAAGTCTGGCTGGGCTGGGCACATGGTCTTGGTATGCACGCTGAAACAAATGGAGCAGACGTGCAGCAACCTGCCTAGTGTGTGGGGTGAAGGAGTGGTGAGAAGAGGAAGGGTCTGTCTCACAAACGCACAAATCTTTTGAGTGGGAAGTCGAGCTACAGGCGGCACAGGACAGAGGCTTCAATCCGGCAAAGTGTCGGCAGAACAACTCCGTGTCCATCTGGAATCAGTCAATTCTGATATTAAATTGGGCCAGATGAGTTGCTGCCTTGGCAGACATGGACTTGTGGTAATCATAAAAAGACGATCCCCCGTACTTGATGCCTAGGTCCACCACTTTATGCATGTAAAAATCAAGCTCGTCCCTCCTATGCGGATACACAGAACAAATGACATCTCTATATATCCCAAAAGCTATAACAAATTGCGGTATAGATAGCTTTTTGTTTAGACGTGGGTCTCTAGTTTTTAATACCATATAGATGTCCCCATTGTTATATGCTCGGTTTTCTAGAACATCCTGCTAGGCTATGAGAAGGGAAACTAAGTTCACATCCTTCCCATCCAGTATTTCTTTTTTTGATGGATGCTGGGACAGAGTGAGCTGGTGAGACATATGGGGTAGTGTTGGTGGGTGGGGGGGGGGTGCAACTCGGCAGATTAGAGATTACCAGAGGAAGACCTGAAGGGCCTGGTAGGTCACCTGGGGTGGCAATGGCTGATTCCACCTTTGACAGTCTACTATTCAGAGTTTGGCCAGTATGGCTGTCAGGGTTTCCTGCGTAGTTTTGGAGGTGCTGGTAGACGGCCCTTGTGAGCTAGTGCCAGGCCTAGCCGTCAATACTGTACAGTTCTGCCTTCCTGGCAGTGGCTGTAAAAGGCATGCCCATGAGTCTTAGTTCTGCTGCAATATAGTCCATGATCTCAGGGACCTGGGGGTAGAGGGGTGAGGGATACTTCTGGGGACCCAGGCCTGGCTGGCGTGATGGATACTTCGTCCAGTGGTAGGTCATCGATGGGAATGGATTCTTGTGACATTCTGAAAGAGGAATAATGAATTAGTATAGTAGGGGGGTAGGAAGGAAGAACAAGACCTTCGCAGAACTAGCTTGTTGACTAGTGCCGAGGCGAAGAACTTAACTTTAGCCAAGTGACAGGTGAGGCCCTGCTAATGCCAAGTGGCAGTCAGAGGCTCTACCTATGATTTGGACCGAGGGAAATCGTGGCCACGATATGTGGTGGCAGGATGTTGGCCTCTCGATGACCATAAAAGATTCAAATACGTGTGGCCGTGACCTGGGAGGCCCTGGCTGTAGCCCTAAAGGAGGACGAGCGAGGCTGCCAGCTATGATTTTGGCTGTCGGGCGAAACCTCTGTGGTGAGGTGGGGAGTAGGCCTCGCGGGACCGGTGAATTGACTTTGGGTTGCTAAGGCCTGCACCTAACCCTGTATGCCAGTTCTCTAAACCTGTTGGGGCTTGTCTCATAACGAGGTGACCGAACACATGTATATACTTACTTTGAGTATTTGGGGGGAGGGGGAGGGTGTATCCCATGGAGGCTGAATGAGGCCTCAGGGGAAAGATAAATGTAACAAGTAAAACCACCATACCTGATACTGTAGGACAGGATACCAGGTTGACACTTCCTGAAGTCTACTTGATGAAATATCGAGGAGCCTAAAATCATAACATAGAGCTAAGTACTGTACAAGGAAAAAATGCGGGGCAGATAAAGTGAGTGACCGGTCATGCCTTTGGCCAGTAATGTGCGTGACGTGAATGAACTGTGGTGGTTGAATTTGGGAAACAGACATGAGAGGTGTGCATGCTTATACTAAAGGCATACTTTAACTGAAAATAATAAACGTATGGCCTACCATATAAAGTAAAACTATGTCAGAGTCAGTACAGTGACCTGCTGGATAAGGAACATATTAATTGTAAATAGTCGTGAGAGACAAACTGTACTTACAAAAAGGCTAAAATAAGTGAAATCATGCAGCCGCATAATGCCAAGGAAAAAATAATAAATGAATTACTTGTGATACTATTCTAACCAAAAGGATAAGTGAATGGTTAAGTGAATGACTCCTGAACTGTACGAATGTATACAGGCAGTAAATTAGTGAAAGATCATAGATACAGACATTAGTTCGTTTGTATAAAAGAACGGTATAGTAGGTTACAACATGGTGCAAGATGAAAGAGGGTTTAAAAGAAAGACATGCGGGCTAGCATTCGACTGAAACATAAACGAAATGTGAGAACTGCATGCATATATAATGTCTGCGGTCGGTTGGTGACCGCACGAATGACTGAACGACCGTAAGTATACCCAGCGGTGGTCGACTGATTAGCCGCACGAACCGCGGAAGTGCACAAACGGGTAAGAATGCACTAATAGGTATGTATAGTGAAGGGAGCCTACCCCCACATTTTTAGGCACGAACGTGGTAAATAGCCAAACGCTATTTCCCACGTGATGCTTACGTGGACATGCCAGTCTCATGGTCGGAAGCAGAGTACCATGACCGTGGAGAAGCAGGGTGGCAGGACCGGAGGTCGGAGGCAGAGAATACTGCTGGCGACAGGACTCCTGCTGGTCATTTTTTGGAACTCGGACCGGAAGTGCTGGTTGCTAAGGTGAGTCAATCAGCATGAACGGCAGAGGTGAGTAGGGGCTGGGAGTTTAAGTAGGGGCCATAACTCCTCCCACAAATTCAGTCCTAATGGCCTTTTAACATATATATAAAAAATAAAAAAATGGGCTGCACTCAAAGTCTTCCTTAGAAAAGTTTTCCTTTATTCAAACATATAGATCAACGTTTCAGTCCACTCAGGGACTTTCCTCAGGATCAAATCATACAATACTAATAAAACAGTAGCAGAATATATAGCAATGGTAATTAGAATAAGTGACCTGGCCCTGTATAAGCGATACATAGATGATATTTTTATTGTTTGGAAAGGGTCTGAGGTGGATTTTAATCTATTCTATTTTTTAACCATCTTAACTCCAATGATTGGGGTATCAAATTAACAAAAAATGTGAGCCCTACCACTATTGATGTTTTAGATCTTAACATTTATATTTCTGAGGAACAGTTTAAAACCCTTACCTTCTTTAAACAAGTTGATGTAAATAGTTTTAAAAATGGCGCCCGCGGAGACCCGCCAAGACGAGATCTCGGAGGAATCCCTGGAGGAAGAGGGAGAAGACCTTACCTCCTCGAGACAAGGCGACTCGGACGGGGCAGATGACTCGGCTCCTGCAACCAGAGGAGACATAAAGCAAATGCTCCTAGAGATACGCCAAATATGGAAGTCGGATCTCCAGGAAATCCGACTCAAGGAAGTGGAGGTGAGAAAAAGTGAAGTGGAGGTGAGAAAAAGCTCAAGGAAGTGGAGGTGAGACATCCGGCTGCAAGTCATTGAAACCAGTGTCAGTACTCTCACGCTGGAGGTTCAGAAATTGACCCGCACGGTGGCATCCCTTTAATCCTTGTGTCCTAAAGGATTAAATATAGATTTTGAAATTGGACCAATACTTTAAGTAATACATTTCTCTTTAGCAGTTTTTTATTCTTCTTAATAACCTCAATTTTATCATATTTTATTAATAATTTTAACACCCCTGTATTATTATATAATGAGTGCTATTTTATTTTCCTGGTAATAAGAATGATATTAATCATTTTCATTATGTTTACACTCTTGCCCTTACTCTTCCCTGTTTCAAAATGATGACTGTAATGGACATTGGTCCCTGATTGGTAAGAACAGACGGCTAACCCTTCTGTGGATTTGGTTGCTGCTCGGCACAACTTTTCATGTGTGGACAGTAAATGCCATTAACCACATTTTTATAAGCGGATGAATATGTGACATTACCCCCCACCTGAAGAACGCCCACCGGGAGGGCAGGACCAGGCTTGAGAGGAAATTTGGCATGAAAATAGCGAATCTTGTGGCCAGCATGTATATCAGATACCGGAACCCAAGAACGATCGGCTGGTCCATAACCTTTCCAATCCACCAATTACTGTAAAGTTCCCCGAGAAAACCTGGAATCAATTATGGAGGAGACCTCATACTCTTCCTGTCCAGAAACAACTAAGGGAGGGGGAGGGACACTTGAAACAGTATATTTATTGCAAAGAGGTTTGATCAAGGACACATGAAAGGTATTAGGAATTTTCAAGGAGGCCGGAAGGGCCAGAGAGTACGCAACAGGATTGATTCTACAAAGGACACGAAAAGGTCCAAGGAACCACCCACAATCTCACCCCACCAGAAATAACATGGGGCACAAACACCGCAAACCTCAGGGGCCAGGAACCTCCAACCACAAAGATATAAGGCTGGCATTTGAACGGCCTATACCGCCGGCGCCCCTCAAAATGGCGCCCGCGGAGACCCGCCAAGACGAGATCTCGGAGGAATCCCTGGAGGAAGAGGGAGAAGACCTTACCTCCTCGAGACAAGGCGACTCGGACGGGGCAGATGACTCGGCTCCTGCAACCAGAGGAGACATAAAGCAAATGCTCCTAGAGATACGCCAAATATGGAAGTCGGATCTCCAGGAAATCCGACAAGACATGGGGGACATGCGGAAAAAGCTCAAGGAAGTGGAGGTGAGACATCCGGCTGCAAGTCATTGAAACCAGTGTCAGTACTCTCACGCTGCAGGTTCAGAAATTGACCCGCACGGTGGCATCCCTGGAGACCCGGCATAGGCACCGCAACATACGCCAGTGGGGTATACCCGAAGAGGTGACGGGGGAACAGCTATTATCCAGCAGACACATTGTCATAAAACACCTTCATGATATTAACTCTTTCCCCCATGGAACGAACAGTTTGTCCTGAGGTTTACCGCAGGGCGCCTGAGACTGAGCCTCCATGATGGAGCCAAGCAGTGGAGAGGACAATGAAAGGACAGTGGACGCAATGATACATTCCAGGGGAATGATATGGGATGTTTCTTGCTCTAGTATAGCCTCAGTATCAAACTGCCTGGACAAGGCATCAGATAAGAAAATTAAAGCTAGAAAGAAATAGAGACCATCTAGCTTGTCTAGAAGATAATCGCTTAGCATCTCCTATGTAAGCCAGGTTTTTGTGATCAGTAATGATCAAAAGGGGGTCCTTGGAACCCTCTAGAAGATGTTGCCACTCCTTGAGAGCTAGAATAATGGCCAACAATTCTCTATTGCCAATATCGTAATTGCGCTCAGCAGGAGACAACGTTCTAGAAAAGTAACCACAAGGATGTAACGGAGTTTCCTGGCTCTCCCTCTGGGAGAGAACTGCCCCTACCCCTGTCTCTGAAGCATCAACCTCCAGTATGAAAGGCTTACTGGTGTCAGTATGTATCAATATGTCGGCGGAGGCAAACCGCTTTTTGAGAGTTTCAAAGGCTTCAATTGCCACCTTAGACCATATCGTACTACTAGCCCCCTTGCGTGTCATATTGGTGATGGGGGCTATTACTGAAGAAAATCCCTTTATAAATCTTCTGTAATAATTGGCGAAACCAATGAACCTTTGAATGGCTTTCAACCCAGTGGGTAAAGGCCACTATAAAACAGACTCTAGTTTTTTAGGATCCATCTGAAACCCCGAGGCAGAAATATTATATCCTAAAAACAGTACTTCAGACTGGTCAAAGATACATTTTTCCAATTTACAATAAAGTTGTTTTTTTAATAAGGTTTGCAGAACTTGTTTAACGTGATCGTGGTGAGACTGGAGGTCAGGAGAATAAATAAGGATATCATCCAGATAGACCAAGACAAACGAGTAAATGTAATCCCTGAGTACATCGTTAATGAAATCTTGGCATAGCACCTGGTAGTAAGTTAATGGAACAGTCATATGGTCTGTGAGGAGGTAGAGTATTAGACTGAGTCTTGCTGAATACTTCTTTAATGTCTTGGTATTACATAGGGATCTTGGGATTTTGAGGTGTACTAGTGGGTAATTCAATAGTGCCCACTCTTTTGGTGACATGCAATATGCACCTTTCATTACAATCCTTACCCCATTCTAATATTTCCCCATTAGCCCAGTCAATATGAGGGTTATGATTGCTAAGCCATGGGAATCCTAATATAATAGGACAAGAAGGAGATGCAATCACCTGAAATGTAATCTCTTCCTTATGTAATGCACCAATGGAAATACTAACGGATAAGGTTTCATGCATTATCAATTGTTGTGAGAGTGGTCTCCCATCAAAAGCTTCAACAGCTAGGGGTGATAGACTCTCTTTGATAGGTATAGTATTACCTTTGCCAAATTGAACGTCGAAGTTTCCAGCAGCACCTGAATCCATCAGGGCTTTGCATGAAAAGTTTTTTTTGTCAAAGGCGATAGAAATTTCAAGGAGAAACCTATTTTTATTATTTTCAGAGGACTTTTCAATTACACCTAAGACCTGTCCCCTTAAGGTGCTTTGGTGCGGTAGTTTTCCAGACGTATGGGACAATTGTTTCTCATATGTCCCTTCCTACCGCAGTATAGACATAGGCCTTCTTTTCTCCTATATTGTCATTTTGCCTCCGACAGTCTAGTGACTCCCAACTGCATGGGTTCGGGTTCGTACTGTACAGGAATTTCAGGGACAATAGGTCTGGGGAAACGGGGTGCTAAATGCATACTCATGCGTCTGGTCTTGTTTCTAGTAGCTTCTCTGGTTCTTAATCTATTATCAATCTGCATGACAAAAGTGATCAATTCATTGTTTTTTGGGTAAGTCTGTGGTAGCAATCTCATCTAGCATAGTTTCAGATAATCCCTTTTTAACCCCTTAAGGACACATGACATGTGTGACATGTCATGATTCCTTTTTATTCCAGAAGTTTGGTCCTTAAGGGGTTAAATGCAGAGATTAACCCACTATTAGTTCAGTCTACCTCAGAAGCTAGGGTACGAAATTCTATGGCATATTCCGAGATAGACCGGTTCCCTTGTCTGATTTGCATCAGGGCAGTAGAGACGTCATCCTCTCTGCCTAAAGGTTCAAACGTAAGTTTGAATTCCATAAGGAACTCCTGGTAATTGTGTGCCACACTCCTTTTACTATCCCATAATGGATTGGCCCAAGCTAAAGCTTTACCTTTTAATTGATTCATTAGGTAACCAATTTTAGCTTTGTCTGTGGGAAAAGATCCCGGTGAGGCCTCAAAATGATACTCCATTTGGTTAATAAATCCCCGGCATTCTTGAATATTACCATCAAAATGCAGGGGAGGAGATAGGGAGATAGTAGGCGCCGTGTGTACTATAGCTGGAGGTACACAAGGTGGAGGTGAGGCCGCAGGTCGCAGATGCGCTGTTCGGGTAAGAAGCGTACTGAAGGCCTGGGCAAATTGATTAATGCAGTGATCATTATCCTCCAGTTTCCTTTCACAAGCAGCTATGTGCTTACACAATTCTACAGGATCTATGGCCATGTCGTAATGTCAGGATTACAGAATGATCCAGCACGTATAATTGTGTAACACAGAGGACTGATAGGTAACGTATACCGGACCTTAGCATGGCCGGACTAACGTACCAAAGAATAGTCAGGAATAGCCGAGGTCAAGGGATACAGAAAGAGACACAACGATAAGGAAAAGCCAGGAGTCAGGGATGCCAGAAAACAGAGAAGTCAAAAACAATGCCAAAGTCAAATAACAAGAATAACCAAAATCAATAATGCACTCTCGGACAACCACAAGGGAAACCATGACAGGGCACTGAGCAGGATGAGAACTGAGCCTAAATACCCCTCCTCTAGATCTGATAGGCTGTAACCAGTCCTTGACCCCAAAGGCAGTTACCAGGTTCCCATTTGCATAATTGCTACTCAGCATTAACCCTTCTGTGGATTTGGTTGCTACTCGGCACAAATTTTCATGTGTGGACAGTAAATGCCATTAACCACATTTTTATAAGCGGATAAATACGTGACAGTTTGTCTTGGAAGTTTAATACCCATTACAGGAAACAAAATTGCCACACAAAAGTATATATTTATATAAAGTAGACGTCACAGGCTATTTACCTAAGGTTATTTTGACACTTTTTACGTAGCCATTTCACCGCCAATCTCTGCTAAATATTGGAGTAAAATTGTGTTTTATCTCTATTTTGGCATATACACATAAAACAAGGTTTTTGTAATGTGTATTTTGTAAACCTAGTGTGTGCTATCCCTGTGCAGAACCCCATATTGTGTTCAGCTACATCTGCTGAGTACAACAATACCCCCATTGTATACCTTTGCCCCTATTCTGTGAAGCTACAATGCCATATAGGAGACCATGCTATTTCAGTTTCTATAGTTGGAATTTTCATAGATGGTCATATGTCTGATTTTGTGGCATTATAGCCATTTGACTGTTGAAATAACCCCACAAAGGCCTTCCATTTGAGAAAGTAGACACTCTAGGGTATCTTATTAGGCATATATTATACCTTAACTTGCCACCATTTTTTCACCAATTTATTTCAAATTTTGTGGTGAGAAAAATAAATTATATTTTTTTACATACATGTTGCATTTTCTCTGGGTATTTCTTACATTTAATAAGTGCCACTGTCATAAATTCCCCCTAAGTATGCTCAGTTACCTTTTCTGAGTAAAACAATAAGTCCAATGTATGACCTAGACTCTATTTTGTGAAGTTACAGTGCTGTGAAAGAGACGTGACAAGTTCAGGTTTTTAAGTGTGAATTTACATGGAGAGTTTTAATGGGTCCGTATTCTATTTTTAAATATGTTAGCTGGCTGCTTTTTCAAACTACCCCAAAAAGGCATACTATTTCTTAAAGAAGACGCCCCAGGGTATTTCAAAAGATGTATTTTGAACCTTAGCGTGAAATAATTTTTCCACTAGCTTGTACCAAGTGTAGTGGTAATAAGCATTTTTTTTTGCTTTTTGACACACAGTGAGTTTGTACTGTATATTTTACAAACCTTATGTGTGCTATGGCTATATAATACTTCCTATCTTGCTCAGCTATTTCGTCTGAGCACAGCAATACCCCCACATGTACCTTTGCCAGGTATATGTGGACATTGAAGGGGCACATTTGAGACACAGCCATTTAAGTCTTTTCAAACTTTAAATTTTTACGCTGTGTCCATATCCCACTTTGGAGGTTTTTTTTGTAGGTTAATTATACAAGCTACCCCATAAAGGCATACCATTTCTTAAAAAGACACCCTAGGGTATTTCAAAAGACGTATTTTGAACCTTAGCATGAAATAATATTTCCGCTAGCTTATACCAAGTGTAGTGTAATAAGCATTTTTTATGCCTTTTTGACATACTCAATGAGTTTGTAATATATATTTTGCAAACCTTATATGTGCTACAGCAGAATAATACATCATATGTTGCTCCGCTATGTCATCTGAGTACAGCAATACCCCCATATGTACCTTTACCAGGTATATGACAACAATGAAGGGGCGCATTTGAGACACAGCCATTTAAGTTAGAATTTTTACGCTGGGTCCATGCCCCACATGCCCAAAAACTTTTTTTAATAGGTTGTGTTTTCCAATTACTTTACAAAGGCATACCATTTCCTAAAGAAGACGCCCCAGGGTGTTTAAAAAGGCATATTTGAAACCTAAGCGTGGTATCATTTTTTCGCTAGCCTGTACCAAGTGTAGAGGTAATACGCATTTCCCCCCTTTTTTAAACATTTTCTAAACTATTTAAAAGTTTTTTTTAACTTTTAAAAAGTTTTATTTAGGGGGGCGTGGCCAACCACGAGACTGAACAAACGCGCTTCTGTGGAGCTCTGCTTCACCCAGAGAATTAACCCCACACACACAAAAAGAAACAACCGAAGCGGACTGTAGCGGAGAGCTATCCCACAGCTATTCTCCACTGAAGATCCCAGGAAGGCTCAGGAACAAGGCAATAGTAAATCCACAGACAGAGTTTCCAGCAGGCAAAATAACACAGCAAGATCCCCACAGCAATCCCAATAACTGGACGACACACAGTTTCAGGAACAGAACTGCTGGCTGGTACATCCAGCCTGCCTTTTATTACAACTGTACACAGACAGGCCACACCCAGGGGGAGGCATAAAA
This sequence comes from Pelobates fuscus, assembly GCF_036172605.1. Taxonomy (NCBI): domain Eukaryota; kingdom Metazoa; phylum Chordata; class Amphibia; order Anura; family Pelobatidae; genus Pelobates; species Pelobates fuscus. The sequence goes on along the minus strand of NC_086318.1, from coordinate 263,688,676 downwards.
CAACCAATGGTATCTTGGGTGCAACCCACAGATTCCCTCCCCTTAGCCTGGGAGATAATCCACTTATTGTACAGTTTCAAACATAACTTTTACACAATATCCATAACTTCTATAATATTCGTGTTACAAACATAAAGCATGCATTTTCATAATCAGCAGCCTTTAATTAGTAATCCTCTCAAAAATCGTCCCAATCCCTCCAGTAGATCAATAGTTAGTTGGAGGTCCCTTTATGACCGACCGCAAGCACATTTTCCTGCCCAAAACAGTTCCATAGATTTGAGCTGTGCGGTCGGTCAATTTCTGGCATCAAAACGTCTAAGTCCCGTTCGAAGTGTGGCCGGTACTTCGACGTTAGTCGAAGTGTCGAAGTGGAGTCGATGGTACGGGTCGGCGTTAAAATGGCCGCCGCCACGTGGGCCTTTGTTCGATGCCGTGCACTTCGACGACTTCGACCGCTTCGATGATTACTTCGGCACTTCGACGGTATCCGAAGTGCCCATTTGAAGTAGCAACACTGCCCTGAGGTAATCCAAGGGCCAGGCACAGTATTTGTCTTTAGGGCCAAGGTAGGGTAGATGAGGGCAATCAACAATACAGGAAGGACAGCCACAATAGGGTTCCGCTACACGGACCACCCACAATCTCACCCCACCAGAAATAACATGGGGCGCAAACACCGCAAACCTCAGGGGCCAGGAACCTCCAACCACAAAGATATAAGGCTGGCATTTGAGCGGCCTATACCGCCGGCGCCCCTCAAAATGGCGCCCGCGGAGACCTGCCAAGACGAGATCTCGGAGGAATCCCTGGAGGAAGAGGGAGAAGACCTTACCTCCTCGAGACAAGGCGCCTCGGACGGGGCAGATGACTCTGAGGAAGACTCGGCTCCTGCAACCAGAGGAGACATAAAGCAAATGCTCCTAGAGATACGCCAAATACGGAAGTCGGATCTCCAGGAAATCCGACTAGACATGTGGGACATGCGGAAAAAGCTCAAGGAAGTGGAGGTGAGAAACCCGGCTGCAAGTCACCGAAACCAGTGTCAGTACTCTCACGCTGCAGGTTCAGAAATTGACCCGCACGGTGGCATCCCTGGAGACCCGACATAGGCGCCGCAACATACGCCAGTGGGGTATACCCGAAGAGGTGACGGGGGAACAGCTATTATCCTACTCCCATCGGCTGCTAACAGCTATAGGCCTCGCAAGGGAAGCAGATCCCGGTATGGTACTCACTGTCTTCAGAGTGAGGAAGGTGGCGACGGCCCAGGAGGCAGCCCTGAGAGACGCTATAATGGTAACCAGGGACACTGCTGCCAGAACGGCCATTATAACCCACTCCAGAGAGCTGGGGGGCGCGGCACTTGACGGAGTCGCCATCTCATTCTTCAACGACATCCCCTTCACCGCACTGCTGGAAAGAAGAAAACTGGCTCCAGTAGCCAAACAATTAAGAGATAAATTGATGCGGTACCGTTGGGGAGCAGACGGAGCACTGATTGTGACAAAAGGAGAAACGACCGCCATACTTACCTCAGCCGATGACCCTGAGACGTGGCTCCAGAGCCTAGAAAAGGAAGACACACCGGCCAAAGCGAGCACGAACAGCCGCACCGTGGAGGAGAAGCGGAGCACTGGGGAAGGAAAACCACGGACCGTGCCCAAGATACACAGACTGGGAGTCCGCAAATTGTGAACGCTGATAAACCACACTCTAACAGAACTCAGTGGCACGGGACAGCTAAGATACAAACAAACTTCCCAGTGCTACAGCAACACCCCAGTTAAATGCCCAGACACATACTCACATACTCACTAGCTTACCACGAGGACACACAGTGAGACATACATCTCCAGGAGACAGCTTGAGGGAAAGCAAATCCCAACAAAAGTTACCCACTGAACTAACACCTAACTCTAGCTGACACAGCATGCACAGACTTAGAGTCTACACATGTGCCATGATCCCATGTTATTCGTAATATGTCTTATCCACTGCTGTTATTTTGTTAACTTGAAAAACTGATACTCTGATGTGAATATCTGCTACTTTGCATGAAATTCAATAAAAATACAAATGTAAAAAAAAAGTTTTATGTAGCTTTTAACAACTTATTTTACTATTTTAAAACTTTTTTAAACTTTTCAAAAGATTTTTCACATTTTATTGTTTTTTTTTTTACTTTTAACCCCTAACTAGCCTAACAGTAAATTCCCCAATTTCCCCACTAACTTCTACCACCCTAGCTAAATAAATAAATATTTTAAAATATTTAAATTAATTAAATAAATAAATTACACACCTTAGGATTAAAGAAAAATAAAAGTTAACCCTCATAGGTTAATAGAAAAAAAACAGATCACCGTGAAATACTGTGATCTGTATTTTGATCACTGCACTGTGAGGGGTGGTGGGATTTTATTGCGAACACTTTTTTTTGTTGCAGAGAGAAAGATCAGCACCGATCTGTTTCTTTGCAGTTCACAGCTCACACGGAGCTGCAGAAAAACAGATTGGGTTTCACTGCAGCACGTGTGATCGCTCTGACTCTTGGTCAGAGCGATCACATGAGCTGATTCAGTGAAACTGCCCGCAGTAATGTGCCTCCAACATGGATACACACTACAGGAAGATTAACCCCACGATTTCTGCGATTGTGGCAATCAAGGGTTAATTTTCAGTTTGGACGGAAATTTTCCGTCCAGCGTCCTTAAGGGGAGTAAACAAAAACAACAAATACAGGGTGCGCTGGATAAAATAAACGAAAACGATAACACAAAAAGGAAAGTCTCTATAGGTACAGTGTAGACCTTGAGTAAATGTTCTTCTGTTCTCGCTTTGGAATCGCAGTGGTTGGATATGAAACACAAAAGCAGAGAAGGGGGGGACCAATAGTGCAAAACCGTATGGTAGAGAGGATCACGAACAACACAGACGTAGAGAAATGCCAACTTACAATTTTTAGAGCTAAGCCCAGCTCTAGGTAAAACAGCTTACAGTGGTATTTGATACTCCCCACATGTAGGATATAACTGGGCAATTGGAGTCTCCACACGATTCTTTAAAACTTCTGAGACAGACGTCAGCATATAAAATATATAAAAGAAAAAAAACCAATGGTGCAATAACTTAGGTAGTACTGCAACAACAGACAACACAGAGGTCCTAAGAGTGCCAACTTACAATTTAGAGAGCTATAACCAGCTCTGAGTAAAACAGCATACAGTGGTATTTAAACTCCCCACGTGTAGGATATTCCTCTAGTGATGCTTGTAGTGCCGGTCTTATGAAAAATAAAATCACAAGAGAGGGCCCATAGTGTTTTCCTTATGTAAAAATGACAAAGTGATAAAAAAGAAACGTACTTACAGTGTTCAGAGCAGCCACACTGCTCTATGAACCAAGCGTAGGTGGAATAATCCCCACCAGGGATTTCTTTTGCAGTACTGGATCTTGTTAAAAATGATGATAAAAAGATCAGCCAGGATAAAACAGCAGCATATAAAGTAAATGAACTAACCCAAAGTAAAAGGTAGTAACAAAATACTTTAATATAAAACAGAGTAAAAATACACAACGCGTTTCGCCAAACAGTAGGCTTTTTCAAGTGACTTGAAAAAGCCTACTGTTTGGCGAAACGCGTTGTGTATTTTTACTCTGTTTTATATTAAAGTATTTTGTTACTACCTTTTACTTTGGGTTAGTTCATTTACTTTATATGCTGCGGTTTTATCCTGGCTGATCTTTTTATCATCATTTTTAACAAGATCCAGTACTGCAAAAGAAATCCCTGGTGGGGATTATTCCACCTACGCTTGGTTCATAGAGCAGTGTGGCTGCTCTGAACACTGTAAGTACGTTTCTTTTTATCACTTTGTCATTTTTACATAAGGAAAACACTATGGGCCCTCTCTTGTGATTTTATTTTTCATAAGACCGGCACTACAAGCATCACTAGAGGAATATCCTACACGTGGGGAGTTTAAATACCACTGTATGCTGTTTTACTCAGAGCTGGTTATAGCTCTCTAAATTGTAAGTTGGCACTCTTAGGACCTCTGTGTTGTCTGTTGTTGCAGTACTACCTAAGTTATTGCACCATTGGTTTTTTTTCTTTTATATATTTTATATGCTGACGTCTGTCTCAGAAGTTTTAAAGAATCGTGTGGAGACTCCAATTGCCCAGTTATATCCTACATGTGGGGAGTATCAAATACCACTGTAAGCTGTTTTACCTAGAGCTGGGCTTAGCTCTAAAAATTGTAAGTTGGCATTTCTCTACGTCTGTGTTGTTCGTGATCCTCTCTACCATACGGTTTTGCACTATTGGTCCCCCCCTTCTCTGCTTTTGTGTTTCATATCCAACCACTGCAATTCCAAAGCGAGAACAGAAGAACATTTACTCAAGGTCTACACTGTACCTATAGAGACTTTCCTTTTTGTGTTATCGTTTTCGTTTATTTTATCCAGCGCACCCTGTATTTGTTGTTTTTGTTTTCTCCATTTTCTGAAGGGTTTGAGGGTAGCCCTTCCTTTCAGGTGTGCAGCTTTTTTTTTTTCCCCCTTGTGATCAGTACTGTAGCGCTGTTCCCCTCCCACCTTTTCTCCTTAAGGGGAGTGCTGCAATGACGGAAAATTTCTGTCCAGCATCCTTAAGGGGTTAAATGATCTTTCTAAAGATACCATTATTTTCATCATATCATATAATTTACTATAAAAAATGTGTGAAACATTTTTAAAACAAAACACACTTTTTCTAACTTTGACCCCCAAAATCTGTTACGCATCTACAACCGCCAAAAAACACCTGTGCTAAATAGTTTCTACATTTTGTCCTGAGTTTAGAAATACCCAATGTTAACATGTTCTTAGCTTTTTTTGCAAGTTATAGTGCTGTAAGTACAAGTAGGACATTGCTGTTTCAAAATATATATATTTAAAATGTATCAATGGTGACATTGTAGCACTGTTATCTGCCATAAATTTCTGAATCACACCTTACATGTACATATTTTTTTAAAGTAGACAACCCAGGGTATTCAATATTGGGTATGTCCAGTCTTTTTTAGTAGCCACTTAGTCACAAACACTGGCCAAAGTTAGCATTCATATTTGTTTGTATGTGAAAATTGCAAAAAAAAACAAATTTGAACGCTAATTTCGGGCCAGTGTTTGTGACTAAAAAATACTGGACATACCCCATTTGCAATACCTTGGGTTGTCTACTTTTGGAAATGATCTGCCATCATGCGGGTAATTCTCATTCCTGGGCTACCATAAGGTCTCAAAGGCAACATTACCAATCTGGCAAATTTCAATGTGAAAAAAAAGAAATGCAAGCCTTACATTGGACTCTGTAACTTTTGAAAACACCATAAAACTTGTACACGGGGGGGTTTGGTTTTACTCGCGAGACGCCACGGAACACAAATATTAGTGTTTCAAAACAGTAAAATGGCAGAGGTCACAGCAATTATATTGTCCGTCAAAGTGCCGTTTGTGTGTGAAAAATGCAAAAAACGACACTCTGATGATATCATCATTGTGAAATGTTTTACTGTTTTGAAACACTAATACTTGTGTCCAGCAAAGTCTCCCGAGTAAAACAGTACCCCCCATGTACAGGTTTTATGGTGTCCTGGAAAGTTACAAGGCTAAATATAGGGCTTGCGAACCAAATTCTCTGGACTTTCTGCCTGGGTTCCTCAAATTGTAATTAATAAAATGACTTAATTATGTAAAAATATTATATAAATATGTGTAGAATTTAAATATATATGTGTGTGTGTATATATATATATATATATATACACACACATATATGCATTTATAATGTCATTCTAAATGTATTTTGGTTGAAATAGATATGTATATTAATATCAAAATACAGTTAGAACAAATTTAAACCGGTATATAAATTTTTACAAAATTTATTTAGTTTTATATATATAATTGTCATTCTAAGTGTATATTAATATATATATATATATATATATATATATATATATATATATATAATACACTTAGAATAATGAATTGTGTATGTGCATATAAAAGTACTTATATAAAGGAGGCAGCATTGTTCTACTTAATTATAAAGATTACAGACAGGAGTTATTATCACAGTTACAAGATTCCACTACGTATTCTCAACTAACATCGGATCCTACAGAGTACCCTACAACGGGGTCTGGAGGCAGCATACATTACTGAGGAACTGTATCAATATCTATTGCAGCAAAATCCAAAAACACCTATTATCTATACTTTGCCTAAAATACATAAAAATCCCATGGCACCTCCAGGAAGACCTATCGTTTCGGCGATAGGAGGAGCCCTTGAACCATTAGCCAAATGGCTAGATTTCTTGTTTAAAGAACCAATAGAGAAACTTCCAACATGTCTCAAGGACACTCCGAGCCTTCTGAATCTACTGCGAGAGATTACAACATTGAACCCCAGAGCAATATTCATCACTTGTGATGTAAGAAGCCTATATATGGTTATTACACACAATATGGGCATCAAAGCGATGTGTAAAATACTTACCACACCTTACTATGTGGGCCCGCCAGTAGAATATACATTGGAATTGCTGCGATTGGTACTCAGTCTGAATTATTTTAGATTTGAAAGGAATTGGTACCAACAAACATCAGGAACATCGATGGGGGCAGCCATGGCCCCGATGTATGCCAACAGATACATGTACAACTAAGAAGTTGATAATATTTTAACTCCATATCATGAAAATATAATTTTTTATCGTCTTTATATAGACGATATCTTTATGATCTGGAAAGACACTACACAGACTTCAGAACAAATGCTTGAGACGATTAATAATCTGGACTCACCTGTTCGCCTCACCATGGTGTCGGACACGAACACAGTTGACTTTTTGGATGTACGGATATACAAGGAGACAGATGGAACGATTGCTTATACCCTTTACAACAAACCCACGGATAAAAAATACTCTACTCCATGTGGACAGCTATCATCCAAAGCATCTGAAAGACTCATTACCACAGTCCCAATTTTTGAGAGTTATAAGAAATAATTCTAATACACAAAATACCACACTTCAACTACAAGAAATGTGGGATAAATTCAAGACAAGGGGCTATAGTAATACAACTTTACAACAAGCTTTGGACAAGTGTTACCAGGCGCCTACTCAATCTAGACGTAAACAAGATAGACTGGTATTTCCAATTACATTTACTACTATCTCACAAAATTTAAAATAATCAGTAGATCGAAATTGGCATATGGTGTCCAACGATGATAGCTTACCAATGGTATTTAAACAACAACCAATGATGTGCTACCGCAGAGGTAATAACTTAAGGGACCTACTGGTACATTGCTACAACCAAATACAGACCCACCAAAATCTGGGATGTTACAGATGTTTGGGGTGTGTAACCTGCAGCCATATGCTGCCTAGTAAAACATTTTTACATCCACATACGGGCCGGAAATTTACCATTCGATATAGGCTCACCTGTACAAGTGATTACGTGGTTTATAAACTCTTATGCCCATGCGGTTTGGCATACATCGGTAAAACTGATTTACCATTGAGGGAAAGAATGCGCAATCATCGTTCAAGCATCAAGACTGCGTACAGAGATCAAACATCGGAACTCCCAGTGGCGAAACATTTCTTAGAATTTAACCATCCATTGCCTAGCATGAAGTTTATGGCAATAGACCACGTTCCTCCATTGGCAAGAGGAGGGGACCGCAAGAAGCTTTTGCTTCAGAGAGAGCTCTTTTGGATTCGAATATTAAATACAGTATACCCAAAGGGACTCAATGAAAAATATTCCTTAGGGATCTTTTTATAGGTACTATCCACGGCTGGAATTTATACCATATTCCAGGCATGGGAATACTTATCTGTATTTAAGATGTAGGATATATACTCATATAATATGCTTACGACAGGAATTTACCCCATATTCCCAGTACGTATATGTACACTTTGTATATTTACTTACAGTTCTCCTTTACAGATGGCTTACTTAAATTCTAAATGTTTCTCTTGTGCATCTACATATGCCGATGGCTTTAGAGTACAACTAGGAATATCTATTTATGAATTCTTGGGGAGAACCCGTGGGCATAATCCCCAGACTTGTTCTTCTTTGAATATACTATTGGTGGTTTGGATTTATTATATTACATAGGTTATAATATTTTATATGGCCAACTTATGTACAGCAATATAGTCTTTACTATAGCCTTTACTGATGGTAATTTTGGAACAGGGACACCTATTAGTAAGAATCCCCTTTTTTCAATATCCCTTAAAGTTTGGGGATACAATTAGTTTAAATAAAGTGATTGTTTATTTTTTTGTTCAGTTGATGGAACACAGATCATTATTCTGTTAGTGTGTCTCTCTCTATATTAGTTATAACAAAGACTGGATATATTGTTTCTTTTTCTTTTTGAGTCTATGACTGTAGGTGATTGATTTACCAGCAGGAGTTGCTTACTATGCATATAGATATCTATTGTCCTAGGGTTTATGAGTACTGTACTGACTGTATATTAAGTACATAATACTTGTGGTCTGTCCTTGTGACTAACCCTTATATTACACCATAACAATTGCTTTTGGTATTTAGTTGCTTTATCATACGCTTTGCACTTTGTATGATTGTAAACGGAGTGCCCCGGTTCGGATTACCATGACAACGCATATACAAATACGACCCTTGCGTTCCAGCTACCGTTAAGTGAATTGCTGGAACGCATGCAGACTGCAGCTGCAATATCAGTTACTTGCGGGTTAGTTCTACCTGCCGAAATTAGCGTTTAGCGACAGCAATCTACTGGGGCAAAGGGTAAGTTACACATGTGTACTATGTTGTTATTGATTATGTTTGGTATATATTCACTTCTTATTGCACTTGCACCCTAACCTGACGAAAGTTCCGATTGGGAACTGAAACGTTGTTGTACTATGGCAGATTGCTGAATAAAGCTAAGTCTATATTTTTTTCAATTTTCTAAAAAGTCCTTGGAGTGCTATTTTTATACAGTCTGTTATGTGTATATACATATATATACACAAAAATGCAATAATCCCCTGCATTCACGCTTGAAAAATTTTCCAATACCGGGCGCATCACCAGAGCTCCAATAGATAAAGAATCCAACAAGGCAGGCTGCTCTCCGGACTTTAAAACGAAAATGTATTAAGTAGCATTAAAAATAACGACCAACGTTTTGGTCCCCGAAATATTTATTATATCTAATAAAGTGCATGCTGATAGTAGAAAGTGCAAAAACTTCTTAAAGTGATAGCGTGCATGAAATATAAAGTGCATAATACAAATAAATCTCACTTACATACTATACATGTAACACATTCAAACAATATGTATAATATAAGTATAATGGCACTTACCCTTGCTGGTGACACAATATTTAATTGTATGCCCTGGTGCACTCCCACGCTGAGTTATATATAGTATATGTAGAAAAAGGATGCACTCTCTGGTCTTTCAAGTAGTGAAAACGTATTTAATCCATCAAAAGGTATACAGTTAAATGACCGACGTTTCAACCCATTCGGGTCTTCCTCAAGGTTCATTCCAACAATATATACATAACAACTACTCCTATTTCTATTTTATTAGAGTAAGTATTAACATTAAATTAAAATCATAATAGTTAGCTGCTAACCCTTATATAAAAGAATGATATGCGACATTCTCGTTAAGCCCCCTGGGAGACACTGTGTTTAATTGATGTATCCAAAAAGCCTCCTTTTGGAGCAACATTTTTCCTCTATCACCCCCTCTACGGGGGGAGGGATGTGGCCTATAGCCACAAATTTTAAAGATGCCAACAAGTGCTTTTTGTCTAGAAAATGTTGGGCAACTGGCTTATCCAAAAGGCCTATCCCTGTAAGCTAATCTAATGCTCTGATCTCTTTCATTTTATGGAATAAAGAAGTTTTTTCATTATCAAGACCTGGAGTTCATTTTTCCTTTGATGTTTATCTACATCCCCATGGGGACTGGCACCCGGCAAGTACAGCAAATGCTTTGATGCATATGTAGTTTGAGCGTGAGTGCATGGATCAAAATATTTTTATATTATATATATATATATATATATATATATATATATATATATATATATATATATATACACACACACACACACACACCGGATATACTCGAGTATAAGTCGAGTTTTTCAGCACATTATTTGTGCTGAAAAAGCCCCACTCGACTTATACTCGAGTCACTGTCTGTATTATGGCAACTTACATTGCCATGATAGAGATGAGGACCGCCGGGCTCGGTAACCCGTGGCAATGCTCTGACCCCGCGGCTCTCGCGAGATTTACAGGGGAGCTGACGGAACGCAGGAGAAGGGAGCTGACAGGAGCTGCAGGAAAGGTAAGTACAGCTCTCTGCCAGCCCGCCACCTACACAGCCCATGCCACTGGACCACCAGGTAATGAGAGCCCCCCTCCCTGGTCAGCTAACAAGCAGGGAGGGGGGACAAAAAAAAATTGAAATAATACAAAATAAAATAAAAGTGGGGCGGGGCCGGGCCGCCGAGCTGAGCGGTCGCAGGACTGCTCGGCTCCTGCAAAAGAGAGACCCGTAAAGCTTGCAAATCGCAATAACGGAGGAAACAACCCACCAAAAACTACCTGAAGTAACCGGGCTGCCTGAGCTGAGGAGAGGCTTGCTCCCGGAGTTCTAGTCCCTCGGGGGTGAGGTCCCTGCTACATTAGGCGGGACCTCGCCTGGCGGTAAGTGGAGTGGACGGCCGCCACACTGCTTCCTTGCCTGAAGGAGCCTGATAAACACGCAGGCTATTGGCAGACCTGGCCCTGATTCCCCCCCCTCTGGACCGGGGGGGTGATCCCGGTCCAAGCCACAGAGCCATGCTCGGAGCCGCTGCCAAGACCTCAAACCACCTGAAGGCCAGAGTTTAAAGTTAAAGATGGCGACGGCCACGTGCACGGGAACTGAGTTGCAGAGCCTGAAACGGAGGGCAACTACCACCAAGCCCAGCACACAGGTCACCAAGCATTAGAGAACCAGTGCCAGGCAGCAGTCCCCGAGCCCGGACGCATACTGAGCGCATGGCGTTGTTTCTCACCACTCACATGGACACCGCTGCTGAGAAGGCCGCACATCCTTCTTCTGAGCTGGGCGCTCATCAGGAGGAATCCCTCCACAGCCTGCCATACCCCCAGGGAGAAGTTTGTGTTCCGGCGGAACCCTGGGACCACGATCCTTTGATGGGATGGGATCAATGGCGGAAGGGCACGAGCGCCTACTAAGGCCTCAGGCTGAAGAAAAGCGGTCCTCGGTCGCACCGACACCACGACAGTAGAAACATCACGGATACCGGCGTTAACAGTGCCTGATGGGGGACTCGGCTGTCCTGGGAACCATGTAACCTAGTCGGCAGAGAAGGTGCACGCACCGACCCACGAAACCGGACTGATACTGCACATCCACAAGTTGGACCATATGGCTAAATGACACCTGCCTGTATCCAGCCACACTACGGACTGGTGCCTGGCACAGCCTCTGTGATGAACTGCTGCGGCCGGATTTCACACTACTTTTATTGTTATGCATATTGTGCCCGACACGGAACCTAGCTTGCATAGCTTTACGTGGCATGCACCTAGATTAACATAGAAAGGAATGCTCTGTTTTATCCCTTGTAGCCTGCCTGCCATCGGAATACTAGAACCGTTAAGCAGGCATTGTTGGTGCTAGCCTAAAGGAGACACATACTGTAGTGTCTTCAGCCAGTAATGTACCGCGCCAAGTGACGGGACCAGGGCATACAAGTACATGACACATCAGCGACTGCTAAAGCAAACATATGACATACCACACCAGCTCTGCTCACACAGACAAGCCCAGAAGCTCTAATGGCCTCTATTACTCTGCTACCCTTAATTGACACGCGAGCACTCAGTGACCCAACAAACCGAGTCAAAAATAACCTGTGGCAATAACTGACATACATCAGCGACGACACACGAAACAACACGACTAGCCTGCTTATGGTTTAAACTATATATTGTTTACAGCGCGAAGACTATAGCCAGGCCTATACATAGCAATGTTACTTGACAGTCTAAGCAGGTTTTTGTGCTGTTATGCAATAGAACATGGATAGACCTAAAGATTACTGATATTATAACCGTTTTATGCCTTTACCAGTTAAATGCCTCCTAGAGGACTTATCCTGTATAATGCTTGCTGGTGCTATTTTTCAATATTTTTCAATACGTCTCAGCTGAATTTTAAGCATGTATTTTCAAACTATTCATATATAGCTCGAGGTTGGCGCCAGTTGGAAATTCTTGTATAGTTCACTTAAGCAACTTCCTCTGATAGCGGTAGTTATAGCGTGTACCTAGCTTGTAAGGATAATTTAACTTTTCCAAGGGGCCTACTGTGTGATACCCAGCGTGTACCCAAACAGAAATTATGCGAATATTCGCAGTTGAACCCTGTCCAGCATGTCACCTAATCCTAACACTAACTTAAGCAACCATACCGTTAGCGATGTTTAGCCTAATTAGTGTGATTCACATAACCGTTGTTTTATATTGCACATTAACACAACTTGTTTAATATACGCTCCTGTTAAAAGTCCTATAAATATAAAAATGAGGCACTTATATTTCGGAAATGTAAATAGCACTGTTACAGCTGTATTAACACTTATCTCTTGTGGAATTCCCTTGCATTTCTCTTTCTTTATTCTGTACCCTTCTTATATGCCTCAATAAAAAAAAGATTGAAAAAAAAAAAGTATTAATAATATTAAAAAAATAATAATAATAATTTTAAAAAATAATAATAATAATTTTTAAAAATAATAAAAATGCCCACCCCCCCGCACCAAGGCTCTGCATCACATACACACATTGCATTCATACACACACTACATTCATACACGCACACACACACTGCATTCATACACACACACTGAATTCATTATATACACACACTGTAAATAAATATTTTATCTGATTTTATTTAGAAATTTACCAGTAGCTGCTGCATTTTCCACCCTAGTCTTATACTCAAGTCAATAAGTTTTCCCAGTTTTTTGGGGTAAAATTAGGGGTCTCGACTTACGTATATACGGTATATAGGATCTAAGTACTTTTATTAATCTTATTAAATGTTTGAATAACTTTTATTCACTTTCTAAAGTTTTGTGCAGACATGAGGGGTACAGCCTGAGAGCTCAGGCACTCTCCCTGCAGGCACTGCACAAGCCTGCTATTGCGGCCATGTGATCGCGAGGATCCTGCGATCACATGGCCCAGGGGGGCCGGAGCAGCCGCAGGGGATCCCCACATCGCGTTCGCCGGCAGGGGATCGCCAGCGATCAGATAAGTCCAGATTTGGGATGGGAAGTACCAGGTACGTCCGCGGTCATTAACAACCGATTTTTGTCAGACGTACCTAGTACGTCAGAGGTCAGGAATGGGTTAAAAACACCTCACCTAGGCAAAAAATAATGGGGGTCTATTTACAGTATATGATCATACATTGCATAAGCCTGCCACGTCAATGTAACCCATTCTTGGCAGGTTGTATCCTAGCAGCCGAATGCCTGCTCTTATGACAAGCATGTCAAACTCAAAGTGTGGCACGGGCCACATAAACATGGTTCAAGTTTAACTGGGCACACACACACATACTCACTGACAGACCGACATACACACATACTCACTGACAGACACACACACACACATACTCACAGGGCCGGCCTTAGGGGTGTGCGAGCTGTGCGAGCTGTGCGGCCGCACAGGGCGCCATGGAGCAGGGGGCACCGTGCGGCCGCACAGCCGATTTAAAAAAAAATAAAAAATTTATTTAATTTTTTTTAAAATTTGCAGCGGGGGCGGAGCTTACCGTGCGGCGGGGGCGGAGCTAAAAGCGCCGGAAAACTGCTGCAGGGGAAGCAGGAAGGAGTCCCTGCTTCCCCACCAAACAGTCACCAGGAGCTGCACTGCCTCCACAATTAACTCCACAGGTAACTGTGTGATTGTCAGGTGAGTGTGACTCTCTGCCTATGTGTATGACTGTCTGCCTCTGTGTGTGTGTGTGTTACTGTCTGTGTGTGTGTGTTACTGTCTGTGTGTGTGTGTGTGTGTATGACTGTCTGCCTCTGTGTGTCTGTGTGTATGACTGTCTGACTCTGTGTGTGTGTCTGTGTGTATGACTGTCTGCCTCTGTGTGTATGACTATCTGCCTGTGTGTGTGTGTGTGTGTGTGTGTATATGACTGTCTGCCACTGTGTGTCTGTGTGTATTACTGTCTGCCTCTGTGTGTTTGTCTGTGTGTATTACTGTCTGCCTCTGTGTGTGTGACTATCTGCCTGTGTGTTTGTCTGTGTGTGTGTGTGTGTGTGTGTGTGTATGACTGTCTGCGTGCGTGTGTGTGTGTGTGTGTGTATGACTGTCTGCGTGTGTGTGTGTGTGTGTGTGTGTGTATATGACTGTCTGCCACTGTGTGTCTGTGTGTGTTTGTCTGTGTGTATTACTGTCTGCCTCTGTGTGTGTGACTGTGTATGACTGCCTCTGTGTGTATGACTGTCTGCCTCTGTGTGTATGACTGTCTGCCTCTGTGTGTATGACTGTCTGCCTCTGTGTGTCTGTGTGTATGACTGTCTGCGTGTGTGTGTGTGTGTGTGTATGACTGTCTGCCTCTGTGTGTATGACTGTGTGTGTGTCTGTGTGTATGACTGTCTGCGTGTGTGTGTGTGTGTGTGTGTGTGTATGACTGTCTGCCTCTGTGTGTATGACTGTGTGTGTGTCTGTGTGTATTACTGCCTGTGTGTGTCTGTGTGTATGACTGACTGTCTGCCTGTGTGTGTCTGTGTGTATGTCTGCCTGTGTGTGTCTGCCTGTGTGTGTGTGTATGACTATCTGCTTGTGTGTGTGTGTGGATGTCTTCCTGTGTGTGTGTGTGTGGATGTCTTCCTGTGTGTGTATGGCCGTCTGACTCTGTGTGTGTGTGTGTGTGTGTGTGTCACATACAACCAATACACGCATATCACACACTGTTAATATACCCATTACAAATATCACACATAGCATACATATCACACACAGTCATCACACGTACTATTAGATACACAGACAACACAAACATAACAGCATACATGGATGACGGGGGGAGGGGGGGGCGCTGTGAAGATTTTTCGCACAGGGCGTCTAAATGCCTAAGGCCGGCCCTGCATACTCACTGACAGACACACACACACATATACTCACTGACAGACACACACACATAATCACTGACAGATGTAACAGATCACCTGGCACCCCGACTGGGTACCTCCGTTGAAGGATGCTCTTAGCGCTTCCTGAGGGCACTCCAGCCGACACCATAACCACCATAGACTCCTTCAGAGAGCAAGACAGGAACAAGCTCTTACAAGAGCTTAGCAGTGAATATAGCAAGAGAGTATGCAGAGCATAGCAATCCCTTGTAGCAGATTTCCCCAATAAGAGACGGCACTCCAAATTGAGGGTGAAGTAGAACTGACTGTACTGGCCCACAGGGCCGCCATCAGGGGGTGACAACCATAACGGTTGTCACGGGCCCGGCGGCCCTGGGGGGCCTGGACGCCCGGGCCCCACGTGTAGCAGTGGAACTGCGGCGCCCGCACGCTGATGGGGCCCATCGGGTGGCCTTAGGGCCACCCGATGGGCCCCATATCTTCAGGGGCCCGGTCAGCGCTGTGGCCGTGGTATAGCGCGATCGGGCCCCTTTAAAAAATAAATTGCCGCCGCAGCGCAAGTGCTGCTGGGAGGAAGTAGTCACTTCCTCCCAGCTCACTCCGCGCGGGAGGAGGGAGCGCCTACCCGACAGCCTGCCCGCCCGACAATGAAGAGGGAGAGCCAGCCGACTGACAGTCCCATCAGCCCCAGCCAGCCACCCTCCTGCAAAGACAAGGTAAGAAACAGGAGGGTGGCTGGAAAATGAGCTCTGTGTGTGTGTGTGTGTGTGTGAATGTATGTCTGTGTGTATGTCTGTCTGTCTGTTTGTGTGTATGTATGTATGTCTGTGTGTATGTCTGTCTGTGTGTATGTCTGTCTGTCTGTGTGTATGTATGTCTGTGTGTATGTATGTCTGTCTGTATGTGTGTATGTATGTCTGTGTGTATGTATGTCTGTGTGTATGTATGTATGTGTGTATGTCTGTCTGTGTGTATGTCTGTCTGTCTGTGTGTCTGTCTGTCTGTGTGTATGTCTGCCTGTGTGTATGTATGTCTGTCTGTATGTGTGTATGTATGTCTGTGTGTATGTATGTCTGTGTGTATGTCTGTCTGTGTGTATGTCTGTCTGTGTGTATGTCTGTCTGTGTGTATGTCTGTCTGTCTGTGTGTATGTCTGCCTGTGTGTATGTATGTTTGTGTGTATGTATGTCTGTCTGTTTGTGTGTATGTCTGTCTGTTTGTGTGTATGTATGTATGTATGTGTGTATGTCTGTCTGTTTGTGTGTATGTATGTATGTATGTGTGTATGTCTGTCTGTCTGTGTGTATGTCTGTCTGTCTGTGTGTATGTCTGTCTGTGTGTATGTCTGTCTGTGTGTATGTCTGTCTGTGTGTATGTCTGTCTGTCTGTGTGTATGTATGTCTGTGTGTATGTCTGTCTGTGTGTATGTATGTATGTGTGTATGTATGTATGTTTGTGTGTATGTATGTCTGTCTGTTTGTGTGTATGTCTGTCTGTGTGTGTGTATGTATGTATGTGTGTATGTATGTATGTGTGTATGTATGTATGTGTGTATGTATGTTTGTGTGTATGTATGTTTGTGTGTATGTATGTTTGTGTGAATGTATGTCTGTGTGTATGTCTGTCTGTCTGTTTGTGTGTATGTCTGTCTGTGTGTATGTCTGTCTGTATGTATGTATGTGTGTATGTATGTTTGTGTGTATGTATGTCTGTCTGTTTGTGTGTATGTCTGTCTGTCTGTGTGTGTATGTCTGTGTGTGTATGTCTGTCTGTCTGTGTATGTCTGTCTGTGTATGTATGTCTGTCTGTGTGTATGTCTGTCTGTGTGTATGTCTGTCTGTGTGTCTGTGTGTGAATGTATGTTTATGTGTATGAATGTCAGTGTATGTATGTATGCATGTCATTATGAATGTGTGTATGTCTGTCTGTATGCATGTATGTCTATGTGTATGCATGTCAGTGTATGTATGTCTGCATGTCATTATGAATGTGTGTCTGTATGAATGCATGTATGCCAGTATGAATGTATGTCATTATGAATGTGTGTATGTATGGATGTCAGTGTCTGTATGGATGCCAGTATGAATGTATGTCTGTATGTATGTATGCATGTATGTCTATCTGTATGCATGTCATTATGTGTGTATGAATGTCAGTGTATGTATGTCTGCATGTCAGTATGAATGTGTGTATGTCAGTATGAATGTCTGTCTGTATGTCATTATGAATGTGTCTGTGTCTGTATGTCCTTATGCATGTGTGTCTGTATCTATGTTAGTATGTGTCTGTCACTATGTACGCCTGTGTGTCTGTATATGTGTGTATGTCTCAGTATTTGTTTGTCAGTATGTATGCCTATATGCGTATCAGTATGTGTGTCTGTTAGTATGTATCAGTGTGTGTGTGTGTGTGTGTATCTGTGTCCTTTTGTATCAGTGAATGTGTTTGTGTCTGTGTGTGTATTCCTGTGGGCGGGATTTGGAGGCGGTCTCTGTGGGCGGTTTTGGAGGCGGGCCCCAGGGGCCCAGAACCTGAGCTCAGTTAGGGGCCCCAAAATTTCTGGTGGCGGCCCTGCTGGCCCATACAGCCTCTTTTATTCACATTCTACAAACATAGTACTGCCCACAGGGTTTTGAAGAATAACCAATAAACACGTACAATACCCTCAGACACTCCCATACAAAATCCTCCTCTCTGCCTGTGATACAATTACCTTACACATTGGGTTAATATAATTATCACAGGCAGGAAAATGCAGTTTTACACAATATTCATTACTTTAAAAGTATGCATCACATTTTCAGAATCAGCATACTCCAAATACCAACATGCGTCAAAATCATACAAATTGGTCCAGTGGGTCAAAAGTTAGATCAACGTCCTTTGTGACCAAATGAAGCATGGCTTTTCTGCCCAAAACCAGTTCCACAGAGTCTTCTATCCTGGAGATAATTGGGAAGTAATCCAATTATCTCCAAGTACAGAGGCAAAACTCCATTAGCCACATGGTAGCAAAATACAATAAAATACATAAAAAATACAACTCTGCAGCTATTGCATAAAACAGGTACATTCAACATACCCCCAGATAACTTAGATCTGAGCGCACATTATTACTGAATAGCGCTCAGATCACATACATACAGTTTAATTGCCATGGAGCCAAAGTCTTTCACATAGTCTTTCGTTATAAGAATGGGCTCCATGGCATAGCTATCTGGGGCAACACTGCTCACATAGGGAAAGTACCAAATGACCCGGCTTTCAGGTCTTTGCAGGGGAAAATCAAGCATTTCAACATGGTGCCATAGTCACAGGGCAAGAGGTGGGCCACCAGGCTCCTCCAGTGGCGAGGTTGGTTCTGCCACAACAGACACACACATACAGACACTGACAGACACACACACACTGACAGACACACACAGACACACACACACACACTCACAGACAGACACACTCAAATACTTGCTGACAGACACACATACTTGCTGACAGACACACACACACTGACAGACACAAACATACTCACTGACAGACACACACACAGACACACACTCACTGACAGACAGACAGACACACACACTTTTCTTTATTGCTCCCTACATTATGGAGCCGATGGGGGGCATTTCCCAGGGGTCCTTTCTGCTCCTCACTGCTCCCGCGCGCAGTTTAGTGATGCCGGAATATGACGTCATATTCCGGCGCTCAGCTTCACTTCAGTCAGCGTGTGCGAGGGAGCAGTGACCAGCAGGAACACTGAGCTCCCTCGCAAACCTCCTCCCCGGCCGGGTAAGTGTAAGTGCTTTCCCCATATTGCAGGTGCCTACTCTGCTATAACACTGAGCATGCACTCGCGGCTCACTGGGCAGCAAAGATGGTCTTTGTGGGCCGCATGCGGCCCGCGAGTTTGACATGCTTGTCTTAGGAGATTAATCCACTTACTTGGGAAATTCTTCCTTACTGGGACTCTCTGCAGGTCAAGGTTAAATAGGGCCCTTGAATGAGGCACCTGTGACAGGGAGGGGTGCAAAACTCACCCGGTCGCCGGCGATCCCACGCCGGCGATCCCACGCCGGCGATCGCGGTTGGGGGGGGGACTCACCTGGGTTCCCAGGGAGTCCCCCGCGGCACATCCTTCCTCCTCCGGCGAGGACCTCACAATCACATGGCCAGGT
The DNA here is from genome assembly GCF_036172605.1 of Pelobates fuscus. Taxonomy (NCBI): domain Eukaryota; kingdom Metazoa; phylum Chordata; class Amphibia; order Anura; family Pelobatidae; genus Pelobates; species Pelobates fuscus. The sequence continues at coordinate 263,669,222 of NC_086318.1, read as the reverse complement.
TAGCTGGCTGCTGCATTGTCAGCAGGGGGACTGACTGTAATAACAGTTAGTCCCCCTGCTGGCTGGAAATAAAATAAAATAAAGTAAAAAATAAGTGTAAAAAAAATATATCCATACATATGCATACATATACATACACACACATACACTGTCTAGGTGTATTTTACTATTAATATATATATAATTATATATATATATATTTTAATATCAAATTACACGTAGACTGATACTGATTATATATATGTATATATATATATATATATAATTATTGTTATGTATATATTTATATATAATTAAAAAAAATGTAAATACCTGAAAAAATTAAATTAAAAATATAATTAAAAATAAATATTTAAAAAATATATAGATGTGTGTTATTTCGTTCTAACTGTATTGTGATAATATATATATATTTATATCAAAATACACGTAGAACTAAATAGTATATATATCTATATACATAAATATGTACGTATATATCACTATATATATATATATATATACACACACACACCTATATATAAATAAAAATATTTTTAAAAGTATATATATATATATATATATATATATATATATACACACGCATATATTAATTCTACATACATATTTATGTAATATTTTTACATAATTAGGTATCTTAATTAATTACAATTAGCGGGACCTGTCTGACAACCCAGGCTGAAAGTATAGGGAATTTAATTTGCTAGCACTATATTTAACCCTATAACTTTCCAAGACACCATAAAACCTGCACATGGGGGGTACTGTTTTACTCGGGAGACTTCGCGGAACACAAATATTAGTGTTTCAAAACAATAAAATGTATTACAACGATGATATCGCCAGTAAAAGTGATGTTTTTTGCATTTTTCACGCACAAACAGCAATTACACGGACAATATTATTGCTGTGATACTTTTTACTGTTTTGAAACACAAATATGCGAAGCGTGTACTCGGGAGACTCAGCGAAGTCTCCCAAGTACAACAGTACCCCTCATGTACAGGTTTTATGGTGTTTTCAATAGTTACAGCGTCAAATATAAGGCTTGTGTTTCATTTTTTTCACATTAAAATTCGCCAGATTGGTTACGTTGCCTTTGAGACCCCATGGTAGCCCAAGAATGAAAATTACCCCTATGATGGCATACCATTTGCAATAGTAGACAACCCAAGGTATTTCAAATGGGGTATGTCCAGTCTTTTTTCGTAGCCACTTAGTCACAAACACTGGCCAAAATTGGCGTTTTTTTAATTTTTCACATACAAAAAAATACTAACGCTAACTTTGGCCAGTGTTTGTGACCAAATGGCTACTAAAAAAGAATGGACATACCCTATTTGCAATACCTTGGGTTGTCTACTATTGCAAATGGTATGCCATTATGGGGGTAAATTTAATTCCTGGGCTACTATACAGTCTCAAAGGCAATGAAACCAATGTGGTGAATTTCAATTTCAACTGTAATGTGCTATATGTGACCCTGTAACTTCCCAAAAGACCATAAAACCTGTACATAGGTACTGTTTTACACGGGAGACTTTGCTGAATACAAATATGTGTATTTTATTGCAGTAAAAGCAAACAGTATTATGACATTGACAGTTAAAATGTCATGTAGAACTAAAAAAATTACAACATTTCTTATTTGCTCCCATTTTTTTCATATTAAATTATGTTTCGTAGCTAAATATTTAAATGAAAGCCCTGTTTCCCCTGAATAAAATTATATATAATAAGGGTGGGTGCATTTAATATGAAAGAGGTGAATTACGGTTGGACAGATATGTAGCGCAAATGCCAGATTGCGCTACATATGACTTTATTTTAAACTAGGCTGTAAGAAAATGTGTTCATTTTGATTTACCTTCAAAGTAATGACAACTTGAGATTTACTAGTATGGCTATGGTCAGACTAGGTTCAGTTTTTAGGATAGAGCTACGGTTAGGGTTAGAGCAAGTATTAGTGCTAGACATAATTTAATGATCATTTTAATAAACCTGTCAGTGCAAAGTTGAGGGTGAAGGATGAAATTAAGATTATTGTTAAAGATACATTATAATCATCAAACAAATTTAGCCTAATGAAGCAATTTTGGTGTATAGATCATGCGCCTGCAGTCTCACTGTTCAATTCTCTGCCATTTAGGAGTTAAATCATTTTTTTATGCAGCCATACATTAACAACATGGTTTCATTTTCTATCAGATGCACCTTATTTTAAAAGTTTTTATCTTCTTCTTGTAAATTGAACTTTAATTATATACAGGAGGCTCCTGCATGGACCAGTAAGCTATTAACAGAGCACCAGATTTGAAATTCTTAATCAAACAGAATTTGCAGTAAAGAAAGTGAGATAACAGGCTGTGTAAATCACATGCAGGGAGGTGTGTCTAGGGCTGCATAAACAAAGCGAATTACTCCTAAATGACAGAGAATTGAGCATGATCTATACACCAAACTTCTTTATGAAACTAAAGTTGTTTTGGTGACTACAGTGTTCCTTTTAAAGGTAATGAAATCCACCATTAGAAGCTTACTTTGAACCACACTCTTAACCATCTGGTAATATAGAGTTCCTCTACTGGCCTTTTACATTGATCTATTCAATATCTTTATTCAATGATAAGAATAGAGAAAAGGCTAAGTTAAAGCAAGTTTTAGGGTTAGTGGTTAATTCTAGAGTAAAGGAAAAACTCACAAAAGAGGCAATAGCAAGGTCACTGTTCATTGCCAGGTTTGAAGCTAAGGCTATGTAAAAGTAAGGTATGAAATAAAAACAACAAAAATGCTGTAGACTTTATTTTAACCCCTTAACCCCTTAAGGACCGGACTGTTTTTGCGATGTTGTACATTTGCGACCAGGCATCTTTTTGACACTTTTGTGGTGTTTGTGTTTAGCTGTAATTTTCCGCTCTCTCATTTACTGTTCCCATACAAATTATATATTGTTTTTTTCAGGACAAAAGGGGCTTTCTTTACATACCATTATTTATATAATCTCATGTAATTAAATTTTAAAAAAATGAAAAAATATGATGAAAAATTGAAAAAAATACATGTTTTTTGACTTTTATGTGAAAAATCTTTTACTCATCTAGAAAAGCGAATGAAAAAAACTGCTAAATAGATAAAAAAAAATTGTCCTGAGTTTAAAAATACCCAGTGTTTACATGCTTTTTGCTATTTTTTTGCATGTTATAGGGCTATAAGTACAAGTAGGATATTGCGGTTTCAAAACATACATTTTTAAAATGTATCAATAGTGACATTGTAACACTATTATCTGTCATAAATCGCTGAATAACACCCCACATGTACATATTTTTTTTAAAGTAGACAACCCAGGGTATTCAATATGGGGTATGTCCAGACTTTTTTAGTAGCCACTTAGTCGCAAACACTGGCCAAAGTTAGCGTTCATATTTGTTTGTGTGTGAAAAAAGTAAAAAACTAAATTGAACGCTAATTTTGGCCAGTGTTTGTGACTAAGTGGTTACTAAAAAAGACTGGACATACCCCATTTGCAATACCTTGGGTTGTCTTCTTTTTCAAATGGTATGCCATCATGGGGGTAATTCTCATTCCTGGGCTACCATACGCTCTCAAAGGCAACGTAACCAACCTGGCCATTTTCAATGTAAAAATATTTGACCCATATATTTGACCCTGTAACTTTCAAAAACGCTATAAAACCTGTACATGGGGGGTACTGTTATACTCAGGAGACTTTGCTGAACACAAATATTAGTGTTTCAAAACTGGAAAATGTATCACAACAATTATATCATCAGTAAAAGTGCTGTTTGTGTGAGAAAAATGCAAAAAAAAGTCACTTTCACTGACAATATCATCGCTGTGATATGTTTTACTGTTTTGAATCACTAATATTTGTGTTCAGCGAATTCTCCCGAGTAAAACAGTACCCCCCATGTACAGGTTTTAGGGTGTCGTAGAACGTTACAGGGTAAAATACAGTGATAGCAAATTAAATTCTCTGGACTTTCGGCCTGCTTTGGCAGGCAGGTCCCTTAAATTGCAATCAATAAAATAACTTAATTATGTAAAAATATTACATAAATATGCACGTAGAATTTAAATATATATGCATATTTATATATTTGAAGTCTACGTGTATATTTATATAATTATTTATGTAATTTTGTATATGGACATATGAATAGTTCGTATTCTTTTTATTTATTTATATATACATAGATATATATACAATTTCATTCTAAGTGTATTTTCATATAAATATATATATATATATATATTAATATCAAAATACGCAAGAGAGAAGACACAACATCCAGTGGAAGAAAATAAATAAATAAATAAATAAATAAGATCCTACACTAGAGTTGGTGAGGTTGCAGGGTATAAGGGCATAACCCACGGAGTGTAATATAGAAAAGAAAGAGACTGAAAAAAGGGATTACAGTCTGTAATCCCTTTTTTCAGTCTCTTTCTTTTCTATAATATCAAAATACAGTTAGAATAAAATTTCGTATAGATATATAATTTTTTTTAAATTTGTATTATTATTTTCACATGTTTAATTTAATTTAAATTACTTATTATTTGTATTTTATAATAATATATATATATACAATATATATAGTTATTATATATATTATATATATATATACGTGTGTAATTTAATTATAAGTGTATTTTTATATTAATATATGTACATATTAATATAAAAATACACTAAGTATGACATTATATATATATATGATATATAGACATATATTATATAGGTATAATATATGTCTATATGTCATATATATATACACATATATAATTTTTTTTTTTTTTTATTAACTTTAACTTTATTTTTTTTTCTGATTTTACACTGGCAGGGAAACTGCCTGTCAGCACAGACAGTCCCCCTGCAGGCAGACACATGGACACCTATTGTGACCATGTGGTCGCCCTGTTGAGCGATCACATGGCCACAGGGGTCCTAATCTGCCATGGGGAGACTGTCTGGGCTGCAGGCAGTCTCCCCACAACAGGAGCGGGAACGACGGCGATCGGGTAAGTAAATCTTAAAGTTAGGACGGTTCAGGACCGTCAACGTTCGGCAATGGAAAAATGCCGATGACGGTCCTGAACCGTCCTGCGTCCTTAAGGGGTTAAGGACTGAGCCAAATGTACACGTTGTGAACAGAACAAAACGTAAACAAAACCTGGCATTTGCGCTATATGTCTGTCCAACCGTAATTCACTTCTTTCATATTAAATGCACCCCCCCCCCTTTTTTATATATAATTTTATTCAGGGGAAACAGGGCTTTCATTTAATATCAAATATTTAGCTATGAAACATAATTTAATATGAATAAAATAGGAGAAAATAAGAAATTGTTATTTTTTTAGTTCTACATGACATTTTAACTGGCAATGTCATAATATTGTTTGCTTTTACTGCAATAAAATACACATATTTGTATTCAGCAAAGTCTCACGTGTAAAACAGTACCCCCTATGTACAGGTTTTATGGTGTTTTGGGAAGTTACAGGGTCAAATATAGCGTGTTACATTTGAAATTGAAATTCGCCAGATTGGTTACTTTGCCTTTGAGACTGTATAGTAGCCCAGGAAATAAATTTACACCCATAATGGCATACCATTTGCAATAGTAGACAACCCAAGGTATTGCAAATGGGGTATGTCCAGTCTTTTTTAGTAGCCATTTGTTCACAAAGTTAGCGTTAGTATTTGTTTGTGTGTGAAAAATGCAAAAAACGCCAATTTTGGCCAGTGTTTGTGACTAAGTGGCTACTAAAAAAGACTGGACATACCCCATTTGCAATACCTTAGGTTGTCTACTATTGAAAATGGTATGCCATCATAGGGGTAATTTTCATTCTTGGGCTACCATAGGGTCACAAAGGCAACGTTAGCAATCTGGCGAATTTTAATGTGAAAATATATGTGTATATATATATAATTTTTTTAAAATATTTTTATTTATATATAGGTATATATATAGTGATATATACGTATATATTTATGTATATAGATATATATATTATTTCGTTCTACGTGTATTTTGATATAAATATATATATATATATTAATATCACAATACAGTTAGAACGAAATAACACACATCTATATATTTTTAGATTATTTTTTTAAATTTTATTTTTTTACGTATTTACATATTTTTTTAGATTATATATAAATATATATATAACAATAATTATATACATATTTAATCAGTATCAGTCTACGTGTAATTTGATATTAATATATATATATATATATATATATAATTATATATATATTAATAGTAAAATACACCTAGACAGTGTATGTGTGTGTATGTATATGTGTGTGTGTATATATATATATATATATATATATGATCTAAGTATATAATTATTATTTTTTTACACCGATTTAATTAATTGTATTTTATTTCCAGCCAGCAGGGGGACTACCCTCACTCTCACATGGCCAGGGGGGCCCCCAGGAGGAAGGACGTGCCGCGGGGGGCTCCCCGGGTAAGTAAGAAAAGACCGCAGGGCGTACAATTACGCCCGGCGGCGTTTAGAGCCGCTCAAAATAGGGCATAATTATACGCCCTCCGGTCTTAAAGGGTTAACCTAGGCAGTTATAGGGTTAAGAAAATGTGTTGTGATTTACCTTCACCGCAATTACTTACCTTGAGTTCTACAAGTATGGCTGATCAGGCTAGGGTTCAATTTTCATGATAAAGCTAGGGTTAGGGTTAGAGAAAGTATTAGTGCTAGACATTATTTAAAGGTCACTTAAATAAACCTGGCAAGTTGAGGGTAAGGAATGAAATTAAGATTATTGTTGATGGTAATGAAATCCAGCATTAGAAGTTTATTTTAAACCACACACTTAGCCATCTGGGAATATATGATTCCTCTATTGGCCTTTTACATTATGCAAAACACAGATAGGAACTATGCTACACACATTTTGGGATTGGCCGGCCGTGGAAGAATACTGGGACCGGGTGGGGAAATTTATCTCTGATACCACACTCTATAGAATACCAAAGAACCCAACCAGCTACCTTCTGCATATCATCCCCGGGCTGATACACCACCCCAACCACAAAGTATTGCTCATCATTCTCACGGTAGCTAAGATAAACTTGGCGTTCCACTGGAAGAGCATGACGATTCCCTCGTTAGATATTCTCATACAGAGGTTGCATACGATACGTATTTACGAGAGAATGGTTAGCAAAACACAGGGTTGTGTAAGTAGGTATGTGAGAGATTGGGAATGCTGCACCACAAATATTGGAAAGGCACAGGACAGCAACGCTAACAATGAGGAAACTGATAGGAATAAATAGTTTATAGGGCACCACTTTTGTGTGACTTGAATGTCCGGCCAGGCTCTAGGGTTCTAAGGCCAGGGTATGTGTCACAAGAACTGTTGCATAAGCAATATCAATGTGAACCTAACCCTCCACCTATCCCCTTTTTTCCTTTCTGTATTCCCCTCCCTCTATGTTATCTTTCTATGGTATTCTTATGTTTTAATGAAGCTAATAAGGCTACAATTACCGGAGGACAACAGCATAATACGTTTAAGTAAAACTTTGTTGTCAATCTAGGAAAAATAGTTGTAAATTGTCGTATAGCAATTGTTTACTCTGTTATATGAAACTGTTACAGTTTTGATTTTATATGCATTGATAAAATTTTCTAATAAAAATGATATATGGAAAAAAATCTATTCAGTTAATATCTCATTCAAAAGGGTGACGGGTGATGACGTGGAGCGTGATTGCGTGTGAACGGGAAGGGACGCTGAAAGGGGAAACATGGTCCGAAGACCTCATGGAACCTGGCATACCTCCAAGAGATTCGACAGGGCAGTAAGAGGCTACTGATGTACAGTCGAGAAGGTAGCGCTACTTATAGCAGACGGAGACTATTAATTGGTGGAGTGGAGCCGATACTCACCATAGTAGGTGAATCTCGAAAAGAGTGAAGCACTAGACAGACCTTGGTGTCTTGGCTGAGAGAGAAGGGGAGATCTTTTTACAAACAAAATCTTACTTAAGCCAAGTAATTTAATCACTTTAAATATCTTGTTTTTCACACAATTATTCACTCTTTTATATCATATCTTGATACATGCATTTATGACAAAACCTCCAGAGATTACATTGTTATATATTGTGGTTAAAGCATACTTAATTTTCTTCATTTGATAAAAATATAGTCTCTTAAAGAAATACAGGTTCATAAAATCTTAATTAGATCATTGAGGTTTGATTTTCTATCATACTTAACCTATGAAAGTGAGGTATTTTCTGTAAAAAAAGAAATACTGAATCTCTTGACGAAAGCGCATCTGCTTGCCACTTATCCAATAATTTACTTGAATGTGGTGGAAGTTGGTGTCCTGAAAGGATTCTTCTTTGCCCTAATTTTTTAAGAAGCTTGCTGAACATATAACATTAAACACTTGGAATTGGAATGTATATACCGATAAAGATTGGTGAATTTGACCAGGTTTTTTTTTTTATATAATTTGACAATTTTTATTGTTTTGTCATTTTTCAAAAGTATAGGGGTACAGAAAGAAGAAAAGGGGAGGAAAGGGGAAAAAGGGGGGTTGCATGTACATTATAGACATTACAGAATCGCTTCTGTTAATTGCATGAATACATTACACATTTATTACAGTTTCATTTGGGTCAAGTGGTGGCATAGTTTATCATATCATTGTGAAGGTAACGATACAAACAGTTTACCATGCCAATATGAGCAGTGTTCATCTATGCAATATAGCGTAGTGTGGTGCAGCTGAGACTAGTTGTAAAGAATCTAGTCGTTAACTTAAGTGTGTGACACAGCTACCTCAAGTCCTGTAAATTTTGTGTAGGAGCGAGGCCTCTGTGCAGTGATGTTGTGTTCGCGGATATGCCCATAGGGCAATCCGTGTCTTGGCACGTCTCGTTGTGCCTGTCCCATTTGTCCCAGGCTATTTCCCAGTATCTTCTGTAGTGCTTGTGCTTTTTGTTGGGAGGAATGTTTTGTCGCCTCATTATGATTTCAAAGCAGCCAGATTGACTTATGAGGTTTTTACACATGGGGATGGGGGGTATTGTTTGCGAGAGCCAGCTCCTTGCTAGAGCCCCCAAGGCCACTATATTTATATGGAACATGAGATATCTATCTGGTTTAGGTATCGATTCTGGAATATCAAAGAGAACGTAGTGTTCCAGTCTATGGGGCAGGGTTTTCCCCGTGCAGTTTTTAATAAGTGCTGCTATGTCTTCCCAGTACTGTTTCAGGACCGGACACGTCCACCATATGTGTGCCATTGTTCCTATGCCCTGTTTACATCTCCAGCAAATTTGTGGGATCTTGGGGTTATACTTGTGCAGTCTAACTGGCGTTAAATACCACCTGTACAGGAGTTTCTTGGCTAGCTCTATATGTTTCGAACAGAGGGAGAAATTTTTGGGGGTTAGGAACATACGTTCCCATTCGTGTTCTGTGAATGTTTTGTGAATCTCTTTTTCCCATGCTTTAGTGAAGCTATGTTCGTTCAGTGCTTGTTTCGCAGGTAGAGCTGTGTAGATAGAGGATATGGTTTTTACGGGTGGTTTGGTTCCTGCGTACATAGTTGTTGTTTCTCGAGAACTATTGTTTTCTTCTGACATTGTATGTGGAACCACGAGGCTATTTGGCGATATGAGTAATGTGCCGTTGTCGGTAAGCCATGGGTTTCTGTTAGTGTGTTAAAAGTTTTTAAACTCTGATTATCAAGCAGCTGGTGCAGGAGGTGTATACCGTGTCTTTCCCAAATTCTATAGTTGAAATCTGTGATAAGAAGCTTAAGTGTTTTAAGTGGTATAACTGTAGATATTAATGAACCGTTTGTAAGAGTGGCTCTGTGTTTTTCCCAAATTTTTAGGGACAGCGCAGTGGTTGGGAGGCAGTTTGGAGTTTGCGGTCTATCTTGTGATGGAAGCCACACTAAATTATCAGTGCTAGCATTCCCAGCCCATTCTGCTTCTAAGAGTTTCCATTGAGGCTCAAGCGCCCCCGGTCTCGCCTGGACTATACTGCCAAGTATTGCAGCATGGTAGTATTGTTTAAAATTTGGCATGTTCATGCCCCCTTTTCTCAATGGCATGTGCATAATTTTTAGGGCTACTTGCGCCCTTTTATCATTCCATACGAATCTGGTCACCCAGCGTTGTAATGTGGTGAAATAGATGGAGGGAACGTGGATCATTAGAGATCTGAAGAGGTATAATAGTTTGGGGAGTATTATCATCTTAACTGCCGCTATGCGGCCTGACCATGATATGAAGGATGACTTCCAGTCTTGTAATTGTTGTTTTATATCTATACTTAATTTGCCATAGTTAGCACTGAACAGCGTGGACTGTGATTTGGTGAAGCGTATGCCTAGGAAAGTGATGTGGTCATTTCTCCAGTCATAGTGGTATGTATGTTTTAGTCTGTGCGCTGTCTCCTGGGGTAATCCCCTGCTTAGGGCTTGTGTTTTGGATATGTTCAATTTGTAGTAGGACATTTTACTGTAATTGTCCAATATGGAGTGAAAGTGCGGCAGGGATTCGTCCAGGGTTTGGAGTGTCATTAGTACATCGTCCGCAAACAGTGTGAGTTTATGTTCCCTAGTGTGTGTTTTGATTCCCGCAATTAAAGGTTGTTGTCTAATGAGTGTCGTGAGGGGTTCGAGTGCTAAGACATATAAAAGGGGGGAAAGAGGGCATCCCTGTCTGGTTCCATTCGTGATGTTGAACGGGTCAGACAGGAACCCCGCATTGGTGATTCTTGCAGTGGGGTTGCTGTAGAGTGCCAGCAGGGTATTTATGAATTCAGTGGGGAATCCAAATTTCTCTAGCGTGGGTCGGAGGAAGTCCCAGTTTAACCGATCAAAGGCCTTTTCGCCATCTAATGATAGGAAGAGACCTCCTTGTTTCTGTTTTTGTAGGTGATATATGAGGTCTAATATTTTTCTGGTGCCATCCGTGCCCTGTCTCCCTTTTACGAATCCTACCTGATCTTCGTGTACTATTGTGGGGAGCATTGGGCCTAGCCTGTGATATGGGGCGTAGGTTTTGACCTTTGTCTGGGATTTTTCCTGGTTTGGGTAAAGTGGCTACATGGGCTATAAGCATTTCTTTTGGCATTGTTCCCGTTGTGATTATGTGTTGGAAAGCTTGTTGTATGTGCGGGATGAGTGTAGTTACGAAGGTTTTATAGTAATAATTCGTTAGGCCATCCGGCCCTGGGGACTTCCCAGTGGGTAGTCGGGAGATAGCAGTTGCTATCTCTTCCGTCGTGATTTGTGCGGATAAGATGTCTTTTTGTTTAGGTGTCAGGGTCGGTAACGGTATTTGCTTCAAATACTCTTCGATTTCCGCAGTGGTTGGCTGATATAGAGTCGTGTCGGTTTTTAAGTTGTATAGGGCGTTGTAAAAGGCCACTAGTTCTTTGTTCATATCTTGTGGGTTCCAAAGTTTTTGGTTAGTTTTGGTTAGTTATCCTAAGATATTCTGACTGATTATGTAACAAAGGAAGTGTTATTATAAAAGGGGAGACTGATTGTTTGAAATAAGATATTGAATTATAAGAACAAAACTAATAAAAGTAATATCAAAAAGTAGGAAACCTTCCAATGTAAAAGAAATGGAAAGAAAGAAATTAAAAGAAAAAGCAAGGACACATGAAGGCGGAGAGAGGGGGAATTGTGATCCCATGATTTAGATTATCACTATATGAAACACTGAGAGGGCAAACTGTTTTGAATAGAATTCAGTGCCCTTACATATATAATGGGTTTTTATCACACGTATGATTCTAATAAAAAGTTATATTTGATTCTAAACTATAATACAAACTTTTTTCATAGACAATCTTAGATATCCCTTTCCCTTATACTCACGTGTAGATCCTTTTCTAATCATTAAGTGTATTTTTTTTTTTTTTTTTTTTATTCTTTATTTTATTTGTGCATATGGTATACAGGCATATTTGCGCCGCCACAATAGCTGGTGCAAACAGTGTTCAACATATGAGTACATAAGTACTTTGCACATTTTTGTAAAACAAGATTAGTAAACAGAGTGTATCAGAGATAGGTTAGGTATGCTTATCTGATTTGTTTGATCAAAATTAAAACTGTCCTATTGGTAGAGTATGTCAGACAAGAGGGGTGTTTTATAAACCACAAGCCAGGTTCATTCATCTAAACATTAGGACATGTATATATTCTAACATTAACAAGCTTAGGTACAGGATTAAGTGCACAGCATAGCCATAGGTGAGTGTGACTGTAAGGTGGCAGGGATGAACACATATGATGTGGGGATTCCACACCATATAGCATTGCCCCATTTTTATAGTAAGTAAGCTAACAGAAATTTACAATCTATGCTGACCTGCCAGGACTGCCATACAGGTGATATGAATAGGTTGCTGCACATCAGGCTAGATATATAAAATCGAGCTAAAACTCCTACTGTGGTTGCCCCTAAGTAAAAATGCTGCAAAGCAGGCAAGAATTACAGGAGTTAATGACAGAGGAATGCCCTTAATCCAGACAACATAAAAGTATATCGTATATATATTGGACATGCTAAACTAGCAGAGCCAGCGTGCCTATCAGGGCAATGCATAACTGAACATAGACAAACGAGAAATAAACCGCACGTTTTAGTTTTTTGGCAGGAGAAATTATATTAATATGTCTCATGGAGTAATTTATGAGAACAGTAAAAGCATAAGAGGCAATTAAGGATAAAACCAATCAGTTATCGCCTGGAGCATGTTGGACTGCCAGAAGTCCGATGCCTGCGGTGTCTATCTGCTCGTGTTGGGTGTAAGAGTCCAGTAACAACGTAGCAGGGAAGGTGCAGTGCAGAGCTTCTCTCCAGCCTGGTGTCGGCAAGCATGCCCGTTTCGCTGTGTTACTGACCTGGCTGAGGTTGTCCTTCCAGCATGGAGGGGGACAGGAGGTCGTGGTGCGGTGATGCCGCTGCCTGCGGATTCCTCGCTGGTGGCGTGAACGAGGTTGCAGGGTCTTGCCCCTTTTGACCGGTGGTCTAGGGGTTCTGGTTGTCGGAGGTGCACGTACATGTTTAAGGTTGAGGCCCTGAGTAGGCCCACCCTCCTCCACTCTCTCCGTCTCACCCTTTTGCCGCTGGGAGCGGAGATACCCTTATTGAATGTCTCTCCTCTAGAGAGGCCCAGAAGCGGGCGAATATCTTGTCCAGTTTCTTGAAGGTCTGCTGGACACTGACAGAGTATTTTCTCCCGGGCAGTGTGGGTTCAGTGCCACGAGGTGGGAGTGCAGCCGCCATCTTGAAAGGGCGAGCTGCGTGCCGGGCCATTAAGTGTGTTTTAATGAAGCATCCTAAATGTTTTTCTAAATTTAATCTTAAATCTTCTAACAATAGTTTTTTAGAAACTTTTGCAAGAAATATTATCTGAATATAATACTAATAATTTACATGTCGTATCTGGTTTCCTTCTATAATAATATTGTATTTATTCAATTTTATTCCTAACTATAGATTTACTCACTGAGGAGTTTTACAATTGAGTTAACTTTCTCCATCAATTTTACTTTTTAAATATCCTTCCCCCCCCCCAAAAAAAATATTTGGACCTTAGATAAAATGGAAACAAAAGTGCTTCCACTATCGCCCTTGCCCGGTCCAGCAATTATACCCTAGCGTAGTGGCTTAGAAATGTCTCTATTGCTAGGGACTAGCCTAGTCTTAGACTAGGACTGTGAGATGAATGGAATGATAGGATTTAGAATGAATGTGTGTTTTGAGTATGAGTTGGGGGGATGACTTGGCCCCCATTGGGAGCAAAATAGAACATATAGCATCATGGATCTTTTTTGAACATTAAGATTTCTCAATGAAACTCTCTTAAAAGAAAACGTAGACATTTGTTTTATCCAGAAGGCCGACTGGAAAGGAGTAGCTACCCATAGGTGGAAATTTAATAAATTTCCATTGACCTTTAGGTCCTGTTTACAAAACAAAAAGAAGAGGGGAGTAGCGATATTGTTGTCAGCTCGTTTGAAATTTGAATGGATCCTAAAGCAAAAACGCAGGTATTTAATCATAATATGCAAGATAAACGAAAGTCTATATACACTAGTAAACATATATCTATTCATACCGATTGTTTCAGAAATTATTCTCGAAGGTCTCTAAAATTCAGAATGGGAAACGTCTAATAGCAGAATATATATACATAACAGGTGTCAAATAGGATAAAACATATCATAAGGCCTCTGATGAGTATTCACAAGAAGGGAAAAGAATAAGCAGATATTTTCAGGATGTTCTGGTTGATAACAACTTAAGTGACATTTGGAGGGTCCAGCATCCTAGAGATAGAGATTTCTCCTTTTTTTTTTCCCAAGGTTCACAAAGTATACTCAAGATAGGTCTCTTTATTACTGATTCTGCCAATTTACGTTACTGTTTTAATTCTAAGATCGATATTATTACCTGGTCGGATCACACTCCAATAACCTTGGAGACAGGAGAGGATCCAGATGTGGGAAACAGAACATCCTGGAGATTAAATGAGTATTTATTGAGATCGGAAGAGAATTGTAGAAGGTCAAGTACGTGAATTTCTAGATTTGAATGATAATGGATTGCATTCAAGAGTTGAAGAGTCAAAGACTTGATCAAAATGTGGAGTAGAAATAAGAAGTTCACTGTAAAACCTCTCAAAGATTTAAACATTTACCTGGCACTACTAGAAAATGAAAATAAACAGAAATTTTATCCAGAAACAACAACTCAAATAAGGAATCTTCAATTAGAGATTAAACAAAGATTAGAACATAAGGCTTCAAATGCAAATTTAAAATGTAATCAACACTGGTAGTATGAAGATAATAGGGTGGGTAAACCATTTTCTAATAAACATAAATTTAAGGCAATCTGAACACCCATTAGGAAAATAACCCAAGGAAGTAAGATGCAAATATCTCTTAAAGCTATAAGTAAAGCCTTTGGAGACTTTTATAAATCTCTGTTTAATCTACCACACATTTCCCCACTACAACCTTAACAACATTTTTAAACAAGCTTAAACTACCAAAATTTGGTAAAATAGCGCTTGTAGAATTGAATTCTACAATTTCTAGGTGTATTTAAAATCTAAAATCAGGGAAAGCTTCAGGCCCGATGGCTATACAGCACTCTTTTATAAAAAAATATAATCTTTGAGCTCTTGGACACTCTTTAAACTAGTCAACAGGATATGCAGACAGATTTCCTTTCAGAAATACTCCAGATCACTGTTATAAACTCTTATAAACACTGACATTAAACAATTTTCAAAGATTTTAGCAGAAAGAATGAAGAAGGCTTTGTTATCAACAGGCTTTGTTATCAACAGGTCTGGGAGTGACAATATACGTAAAATGATTAATCTGATACAAGCAGTAAACAGTGGCATAAATGCAGTAGTATTTGTTGCTCCTGACACGGAAAATGCTTTCGACAGGGTTAGCTGGCTTTACCTGTTGGAGGCCCTAAAAGCCTTCGGGTTTGCTGGCCCAATAGAGTTAGATTTTTTTATTTATTTTTTTAGAATAAATAAGACGAGACAAGGCTGTCCACTTGCCCCCATTCTTTACGGTCTATCAATGGAAACCCTCTCCATAATAATCAGGCAATCAAAAGAGATTGTGGGAATAAGTATAGGTAATCAACCAAACAAAATCTCGCTTAATGCGGATGATGTAATCTTCACTCTTGCTAACCTTTAGGATTCAATACCAACAACACTGGAATGTATAAGAGAAGTTAGTATAATGTCTAACTATAAAATAAATGAGTGAATCATATGCTATACATTCAAATCAATCTGGAGCAAAGAAAAACATGGATTCAACTTGGCTTCGTAAACTTTAAAATATTTAGGTATTAACCTAGGATTTACATGGAACAAAATCATCTTGAAAAACTACTCCCCTCTTCTTCTAGAAATAAAATGTCTTTAATAAAATGGAAACCACTGAATATTTCCTGGATGGGCAGAATCTATGTAATCAAAGACCATGTAATATCGAAACTTGTATATTTAATGCGGACAATTCCTCCGAGAGTTTCTAGGAAGATCTTACGGGAAAAATATAATACATTTTTTTAAATATCTATGGGGTCATAAAAAACAAAAACGTTGAATTAAAATTTTATGGATTTAATGGATGGCAGAGTTTCTTTTCCAGATGTTTTTCTAATCCATGATTCTATTATGGTAACACATCTTTCCCGAACATAGACGAACACACCAGCAGGGAATCCCTCTAATCTATGCTCTGGAAAATTTCCCCAAACATAGATTAGAGGGATTCCCTGCTCTTGTAGGTTCGTCTATGTTCGTGGAAGTTTCCCTGAACATAGACATGCGCACCAGAGCAGGGAATTATTCACGTAAGGTGTAAGTGTGAGCCGTCGTAAAACAGTTAGGTTGCTAAATGAGGACCACCTGTAGTATGCGGTCCTCTTTAGAGTTGAGCGGACACCTGGATGTTCGGGTTCGCCGGGTTCAGCCGAACGGGACTCGAACTTATCCCCGAACCCCATTGAAGTCAATGGGGACCCGAACGTTTGGGCTCTAAAATGGCCCCCACCCCTGCGCGGCAGGTGGGGACCTACTGTCCTCCCCCCCAGCCCCCACCCCTGAGCTGTGGGTGGGGGCCCTAAATAAGATTGAGGGGGGGACCTACTGTCCTCCCCCCTGGCCCCCACCACTGTGCAGCCGATGGGGACCCTACATAACAATGAGGGGGGACCTACTGTCCTCCCCCCAGCCCCCACCCCTAAGCGGTGGGTGGAGGCCCTAAATAAGATTGAGGGGGGACCTACTGTCCTTCCCTCTGGCTCCCACCCCTGGGTGGCGGGTGGGGGCTCTACATAACATTGAGGGGGGAACTACTGTCCTCCCCCCGGCCCCCACCCCCGAGCAGTGGGTGGGGGCCCTAAATAAGAATGAGGGGGGACCTACTGTCCTCCCCTCTGGCTCCCACCCCTGGGTGGCGGGTGGGGGCTCTACATAACATTGAGGGGGGAACTACTGTCCTCCCCCCGGCCCCCACCCCCGAGCAGTGGGTGGGGGCCCTAAATAAGAATGAGGGGGGACCTACTGTCCTCCCCCCAGCCCCCACCCCTAAGCGGTGGGTGGGGGCCCTAAATAAGAATGAGGGGGGACCTACTGTCCTCCCCCCCCCCCCGGCCCCCACCCCTGAGCGGTGGTTGGGGGCCATAAATAAGAATGTGGGGGGGACCTACTGTTCTCCCCCCGGCCCTCACCCCTGCACGGCAGGTGGGGGCCCTACATAACAATGAGGGGGGACACCTACTGTCTTCCCCCCGGCCCCCACCCCTGAGCTGGCTGCTCACTGTTTACTAGACATGCCCCTACTCGCGGTATAGCGGGTAGGGGCTGAATTTACTAATACTACGTAATCTTTACTTAGTATTAGTAAATGTGGCTGAAAGACCAATTTAGGTCTTTCAGCCTTTTGGTAGATAGCTCACATGCTGCACTGGCCAATCACAGCCATGCCATTAGTAGGCATAGCTGTGATGGCTTCTAAGGGCACACGAAATCGCCGAACACCAAACTCGAACCTGAACTGTTACTGAAATGTCCAGGTTCGGGGTAAAAAAAAAAACGTAATGTTCGGTACGAACCCAAACTTTACAGTTCTGGTTCGCTCAACTCTAGTCTTCTTCATACCTAATAGTCTTTTGGCTGAATATACAGGATTTATTAGAACCATGGATAACTCCCTAACCTAGCTAGGACAAAAAGGGGGTGGATTCTTTACAGCTATAGAGGGCCACAAACGGGTAAGAGCGGTGAATGATGGAGCTGCAGTGCCAGTCATGGTAGACTATTGTAAAGATTGTTGTGCCTAGAAGAACTCCACTAGGGAGTTTGTTGGAGAGGTGTGACAGGGGGGCAGAGGCCCCTACAGCGGGTCCTTCTAACCCTTTATAATGGGTTTATTGTTTATGATCTTGCTAGCCCCAAAATGTTTACATAAATTCAATAATACATATTCACATAATTATTTTGGGCAGGGGTTGTTATGATTCCAGAACCATTGTTTTTGTTAAACAGGTTTGTAAAGGGCTAAACATCCAGGCAAAAGATTTATAGTGCATACCTACCAATATTTCAAGTGTACTAAGTAGGACATTTTTATTTCATGGTGAGAGTGGGGTGTGGGCAGGGCAGGGCAGGCACAACCATAAGATCAAAAAAGGGAGATAAGGGCTGCACCAGAGAGACATTATAACATACAGTAATCAAAATAAAAGGTAGTCCAATAAAAAGAGTCTTAACTGGAATGATCTTATTAAGACCAGATAGTCTATAAGGTACTTGGTCAGGAACAATGTCCTCGCTGTCCTTGCCTGGGCAGATCCACTCATATGAAAAGATAAAACAAATAGAGAACCAAATAGTGTAATATGTCAAGTCTAATATAGCAAATAATAAAAAGTTGGTAATAAACTCACATATATTAGAGCTATAGCTTGCTCTAGTACGAAGAGCGTACAGCGGTACAATCCTCGCTTATGGGATATGGGATAGACTTCCTTCATCAGGGGTATGTTCAACACTCAAAAGAGAAGAGTAAAAGGAGACAACCAATAGTGCTCACTTGGAAAACAATGGTATATAAAAATATATATAAAATGGTACTCACAAGAGAGGAGCAGACCAACTGCTCCTTGATAGCGTTAGTGGTATGATTCCCGCCTAGGATTACTTGGAGTCCAGGATGATAAAATGCCAGGTAAAAAGTAAAAACAGTATAAAGTGTATAAAAAGATGATTGGCACAAGTAAAGTGACCAACAAATCTTTAAGACCTTACAGGGCTTCTTCAAAATGGAATACCATAAGATAGCACAGGCAGCCATCTTAGGGTACACAGGCCAAAGGGGTGCAATATCTGTGTGACTGGCAGGAGGAGACGACGCAGCGCTCCCCCTCCTGCCATTCACGCCGTGTAGCGTTGATCTTTATCCTCTATCCAGTCTGACAGGTAGCTGCTCACTGGGAGCAATGAACAGCTTCCTGTAAGACCAGGTAAAGAATACAGAAGATCCTCTACCACAGTCCTCACTGCCATGCGACAAAAGGTAGTCAAGCAGGGAAGGCACACCAGGAAGTGAGAAAGAAGAGGGACGGGAGGAGTAAGCGGGAGGCTGCAGGGTAAAAGAGGAGAAAGAAACACACAAAGGAGCTACTGGGAGTAAAAGACACACAAAGGGCTTGGGAGGGTAATTCTCATACTGTCCTTACGTGGCAATCCTGCTACTGACGAATTGCAGAATCCAGCGCACTCGCTTATTCACTAAACAATGATTTCAATTCTTAGAGATTGTAATAGTTTTCCTTAAAAACACCTCACCTAGGCAAAAAATAATGGGGGTTTAGTTACATTATATGATCATATATTGCATAAACCTGCCACACCGTCAATGTACCCCATTCTTGGCAGGTCCTACATAAGAGAAAGCATTAGGCAGCTAGTGTAGGACCTGCCAAGAATGGGGTACATTGACTGTGTGGCAGGGCAATGCTCATATGGGCTGCCATATGGTTTCAAAGGCAGCATAACCAATCTGGCAACTTCAATGTGTAAAAACTGAAATGGGCAAGCATTATGTATGACCCTGTAACTTTCCAAAATACCATAACCATCTATACATGGGGGTGCTACTGTTGTACTCATGAGACATTGCTGAACATGAATATAAGTGGTTTATAGTAGTAAACGATATAATGATGATAATATCAGTGAAAGGGCAGTGTTTTTTTGTGAAAAATGCAAAAAACAAATATGGCCAGGGTTTGTGACTGCAGTAAAAAACATTGAAGTAAAAACTAAAACTAACAAAATAACATTTCTTAATTTCTCACACTTTTTTTTCAATTTGACAATTTTTATTTTGTCGTAAAAACAGGTGGGGGATACAGAAAGGAAGAAAGAGGGGGTCAAAAAGAAAATAGTTTAACATCACATACAGTGGCACACATCGTCATCATACATTACACATTTGGGTTGAAGTGACCACATGTATTTGTCCTTGTTGACTGAGGACCGAGGTGGTGTCTGCCTGCCTGTGTTGTCTTGTGGGAGGGTCATTGTGTTATAGAATGCCCTCATGTAGGTACTGGAATGTGCAGGCAGGTAACGTGAGAGGGAGCGGAAAGTGAAGGTGGAGAGTGAAAAAAAGGGGGGGGTGTTGCATCCAGCATGCTATTTATAATGGGGGTTTGGGCCCATCAGTGTTATGTGACTGCGGGGGTTTATGGCCTATGGTTTCCGCCCGTACCGAGGTATACCTTGGGATGGGTCACTGGCCATGAGGTCATTGCGTTGCGGTGGCGTTGTCACATCAGGCCTTGTTCTGCGGATCAGTCTGGTGATGGCTTCTGGTATCCAGTACTCTTTTTACAATTCTTGTTTAGTTTTTTGGTTTTCTATTCTATGTCTGGTTTTCCTTAAGCTGGGTTTTCTGGGTTCATTCCATTATTCCGTCCCTGGAATTCCCAGTCTCCCGGATTAATTTATATGTTTGTTTTATGTTGTCACACCCGTTTTCCATTTTCCTTTTGTTTCAGTCTGGACCTGCAGCAGTGTTTCAAGTCTCTGCCCTTTCTTGCAGGTAAGTGCTATTGTGGTTTAGTATGGTTCTTTTAACGAACATTAGGCAGTGTAGGACCTTCCGAATATGGGGTACATTGGCGTTGTGGCAGGCTTATGCAATGTATGATCATATAATATAACTAAATCCCCATACTGTTCATATATAGTGCTTAGTTATGTCTTCTCTTGTTTTTCCTATTATATCTTGTCTTGTTTTATTTGGTAATCCCAGTCCACGTACAGTCCTGTCTTGCCCCTGTTTAGTCAATGGTTCCCTTATGTATTATGTACATGTTCTGGGTTTAGCTTTCTATCCTTCTCTGGTTCTGGGTTCTACTAGTTTTGTCTTCTTTTCTTGTTTGGTGTCTGTCCTAGTCTTTGCTTGTTTCTGTACTGGATACATTCTTGCTGCAGAGCCTCCATAATCAGCTCCTGGGAGGTATGCTTATTTCCTAGCTTCAAGTTCCTGGGATCCGCTGTAGCTGCATCAGGGTTTTGGTATGTTGCCGCACAAACGCTGGTGCTCAACACCAGGGGGCGTGTGGTTACCCTGCACCAGGTCCTGATAATCCACTTCCACGCTGTAGACTCCCAACAACATCAGGCATACTGGGTCCCGGTCCTCGCTCCGCCACCCGGACAGTGTCTGGGTCCTGGGCATCGGACCGCCACCCGTGACAGGCGTCCCTATGTTTAGGTGCGGTGTGTGTTATCCCTGGTAGACTGACATTCAAGTCGGGTGTTTTAGCGCCCAACTTTCCCATACCTCATGTCTCCAACCTGTGATATATTGGATTCATATTTCCCAACTTGGATCAATGCATTAGTTTGCTATAGCCAGTTTTTTGCAATAAACTATTGGGCCGCCACATGTATGTGGAATATTAAGTATTTTATTAGTTTAGGGTAGTTGGTGTCGAACATAAGTAGGAGTAAAGAGGTTGGGGAGTTCAGTATCGTGACAGGAGGTGTGTTGGTGTATTAATGAGATGACTGCACTCGAATATGGTTGGAGTTTCGAACAGTTCCACCAAGTATGGAGGAACGAACCAGTCTCTTGCACCGCCAGCAAGTGCTGGAAATCGATGGGTCCATAGTGGCTAAACGTGTAGGGACCATGTACCAGCGGTAAAAAAGTTTATGAGTTATCTCCAGGTGGGAGATACAGAATGTTAACCCTCTGGTTGCGTTTGCCGAGGCTAGCCAGGCCTGTTCGGACAGCGTCTGGCCAAGGTCCTTCTCCCAGGAGTGTATACAAGTGAGGGACTTAATTACACGTCAGGGAAGTAGCAGCGCGTATATGGTAGATATGGGCCTTTTCACCGGTTTCTCTGCTGTAATAAACTTTACACAGGCTGTCAGGGCAGTACTCGCCTGGGACGTGAGGCGTGGTATGTGGGTTTTCCACCAGGATGACAAGTGGAGGCCAAGAATGGTGCGCGGTGTTTGGGAGTGTATGGCTATGTTTTAATTGGACAAGCATGGCTAGTTTGCCTTGTCCAGGAGGGTGTGTACATAAGATACTCCACACCTGGAAGCTGCACAGGAGCTTGCGGGAGACATCCCAGATTTTTAGTGTTGCCAAAGTGTCTAGAAGCGCTTTAGAAGCGTCTCCTCTTTGGTGGGGGGACAGCCACATCACTGTATTAAAGTCTTGGTTTTGCAGCCAGTGCTGTTCTATGGAGACCCATTTCTCACACTTTCTTAGATTATATTCATATTAAATTGTGTCCCATACATACATATTTGATGTGAACAGGGCTGCCATCAGAAATTTTGGGGCCCCTGACACAGCTCAAGGTCTGGGCCCCCCGGCGCCTGCACCCGAGTCCCCCTCCCCCCCGAGTCCGCCCACAGGGATGCAGTGTCTGCAGGGCCGGTGCAAGGATTTTTGCCATCCCCCCATGTGACATCACAGTGCCCCACCCATATGATCTGCCATGTTAACTAACAGTGCTGCAGTGCCGCCGTGTTTACAATAAAAGGCCTGCAGGGACAGGCTATAGACACCAGAACCACTACATTAAGCTGCAGTGGTTCTGGGGACTATAGTGTCCCTTTAATGTGAGGTAAATTAAAGATTAGTGCCACGAATAATATACTAGATTGCCTACTTACAACCAGATGAGGATGATGATGGGCTTCAGCTGCCGTCTGGCTCCACTGGTCTGGTGTAGAACAGGCTCTCTGGAGGCGGTTTGTAACTGTGGTCACAAAAATCAATGTTCTGGGAGAAGCAGCTCCATTTTTTGAGGGCCCTTTACACAGCTCAAGGTCTGGGTCCCAGGGTCCACCTTCATGTTCTACCTTCCTCCCTCCCCCCTCAAATTTCCTTCCTCTCCCCCTCCCTCAAATTTCCTTCCTCTCCCCCCTCCCTCAAATTTCCTTCCTCTCCCCCCCTCAAATTTCCTTCCTCTCCCCCCTCCCTCAAATTTCCTTCCTCTCCCCCCTCCCTCAAATTTCCTTCCTCCCCCCTCAAATTTCCTCCCTTCCTCTCCCCCCCTCAAATGTCCTCCCTTCCTCTCCCCCCTCAAATGTCCTCCCTTCCTCTCCCCCTCCCTCAAATTTCCTCCCTTCCTCTCCGCCTCCCTCAAATTTCCTCCCTTCCTCTCCCCCTCCCTCAAATTTCCTCTCCCCCCTCCCTCAAATTTCCTCCCTTCCTCTCCCCCCTCCCTCAAATTTCCTCCCTTCCTCTCCCCCCTCCCTCAAATTTCCTCCCTTCCTCTCCCCCCTCAAATTCCTACCTCTCCCTCCCCTCCCTCAAATTTCCTTCCTCTCCCCCCCAAATTTCCTTCCTCTCCCCCCATCAAATTTCCTCCCTTCCTCTCCCCCCCAAATTTCCTCCCTCTCCCCCCACTCCTCAAATGTCCTCCCTTCCCTCCCTCTCCCCCCACTCATTCAAATTTCCTCCCTCTCCCCCCCACTCCCTCAAATTTCCTCCCTTCCCTCCCTCTCCCCCCCCCTCATTCATATTTACTCCCTCCCCCCCTCATTCATATTTCCTCCCTCCCCCCCTCCCTCAAATTTCCTGCCTTCCCTCTCCCCCCCACTCATTCAAATCCCCCCCCACCCCACCCACTCAAATTTCCTCCCTTCCCTCCCTCTCCCCCCCACTCATTCATATTTCCTCCCTCCCCCCCTCCCTCAAATTTCCTCCCTTCCTCTCCCCCCCAAATTTCCTCCCTCTCCCCCACCACTCCTCAAATTTCCTCCCTTCCCTCCCTCTCCCCCCACTCATTCAAATTTCCTCCCTCTCCCCCCCCCACTCCCTCAAATTTCCTCCTCTCCCCCCCACTCATTCATATTTCCTCCCTCCCCCCCCCCACTCATTCATATTTCCTCCCTCCCCCCTCCCTCAAATTTCCTGCCTTCCCTCTCCCCACTCATTCAAATTCCCCCACCCCCACCCACTCAAATTTCCTCCCTTCCCTCCCTCTCCCCCCCACTCATTCATATTTCCTCCCTCCCTCAAATTTCCTGCCTTCCCTCCCCCCCACTCATTCAAATTCCCCCACCCCCTCAAATTTCCTCCCTTCCCTCCCTCTCCCCCCCACTCATTCATATTTCCTCCCTCCCCCCTCCCTCAAATTTCCTGCCTTCCCTCTCCCCCCCCACTCATTCAAATTCCCCCCCGCCACCCCCACCCACTCAAATTTCCTGACGCCCGGTGACCCGGCGGGCGCGCGAGGGAGCACTCTCCTCTGAGTGCTTCCTCTTCAGCTCCCTCGCGCGCCGCGTACTGATGCCGGAGTCGGAAGATGACGTCATCTTCCAGCTCCGGCATCAGTACGGTGCGCGAGGGAGCTGAAGAGGAAGCACTCAGAGGAGAGTGCTCCCTCGCGCGCCCGCCGGCGCCGGGTGTCAGCAGGGCCAGCCTCTGGGGGGCCCTGAGGTGACCGGCTGCTGGGACCCCCAGGAGAAGATGCCGGCCCAGTGGGAACATACCGGGGTCGCAGGGCCCCCTGCGACCCGGTATGTTCCCACTGAATGTGGGGCCCGGACGACCTGAGCAGTCCGGGCCCCCCAGGACCGCCGGGCCCATGACAACCGTTTCGGTTGTCATGCCCTGATGGCGGCCCTGGATGTGAAATGCCATGCAGATCTAACAAAATAAAATTTCTTAAATTTCTCACTTTTTTTTAGACTATAGTCATATTAAATTGTGTTCCATATATAAATATTTGATGTGAAATGAAAGCCCTATTTCTTCTGATCAAAATTATATGCAAGTGTGGGTGCTCTTAATATTAAAGAAGTAAGTTACGGTTGAACACACATACAGCTCAAATTCCAGGTTTTGTATGGATCAGAACTTGTACAATTTTACCACATGACATGAGGCTTCATATTTGCATATCTTTCTTTACTGAAAACTCCAGCAGCATAGAAACAGTAACAACCAATCAGAGAAAAGATATGGTGCCCATAAAAGGCCCTGTCTATGACATCACTTCCTCTTTCTTTGCTGCTCCAGCCTCAAACAGGTCAGAGTATTTTTTACCTCTCTAATATTCTTATTTGTTTGTACTTTACTATCATCATTGTACTTGATATTTCAATTTCCTTGTACTTTGTATTCCCCTGGCTGCCTAGCCTGTCTCCCTGCTCCCCCATTCTCTGTGTGCCTCCTGCATTTATTTGGTAGTGTTTGCCTTTAATCCCTGTTTCTGTTTCTGGCGGTCCGCGGGCGTCGCGGCTGCAATCCGTGCCGCGCTCGCCGCGAGGACCTGCCCTGCGGACACTACTGGGGACTGTGTGGGAACGGGTGGAGGGTAGCCGGGGCTGTCTTTGCTGTTTTTCTCACCCTGACTACCTATAACCTGTCCCTTTTTCCTTCCCTTATTCAGTTCCCCTGCCTCGTCGGATTTGTTATCTTTATTGATTTATTGTGCTTATATATTTCGGCCCGGCGGTCCACGGGCGTCACGGCTGTCCGTGCCGCGTTCGCCGCGCGGACCTGCACTCGTTACATACAGGGGGCTGGGTGAGGACGGGTGGGGGGTAGCCGGGGTTGAGTTCTCCTTTTTTGCCGCGTTTTTCCGGCCCGCTCACGGCCGCGAGCGGGTAGTTCTTGTTCACGTGGCTGGCGGCCATCTTGGATCTCGCGGCTCGCGAGCCCCGCGACGGCCGCCCTACCTTCACACACGGCGGTCTGGGAATCACCCGACCGCCGCAGCGAACTTGGGGGATTGCCCTAAGGGCATTTTTTCTCCCCTAACTGCATCTATCTCTGGCAGTTGGATTACACTGAGTAAATAACCCTTGCAGAGCAGGGTGAACAAGCAGGCAGTATGAGCAGTGGCGTACGTACCGCGGTCGCAGGGGTCGCAGCTGCGACCGGGCCCGGCACTCCAGGGGGCCCGGCCGCCCTGCGGCCTCCCGCGACCGGGTAGCAGCTGCCACACTTTGCGGCCCCGGCCCGTGCGGCAAACCGCCGGGGCCGCATCTCAAGGGGTCCATCGGGTGGCCCATGCTGTCAGGGCCACCCGATGGACATGGATTGTAAGGGGGCCCGGTCTGCGCTGGGCGCTTTAAGTGCTCAACCGGGCCCCCTGTGATGAGATCATCACATGCTGGGAGGAAGTGACCGCACGTCACTCCTCCCAGCATACTGAGAGCCCGCGCGGGAGGAAACAGAAAGGAGGAGGGAGTCAGAGTAGGAACTCTGACTCCCATCAGGCTGAGCCACCACTGGACCCACACATGGTAGGAAACATTTTGTGTCTCTGTATGTGTGTCTGTGTCTCTGTATGTGTGTATGTATGTCTGTGTATGTATGTCTGTGTCTCTGTATGTGTGTATGTCTGTGTCTGTGTGTATTTATGTCTGTGTCTCTGTATGTGTGTATGTCTGTGTCTCTGTATGTGTAAATGTATGTCTGTGTATGTATGTCTGTGTCTATGTATGTGTGTATGTCTGTGTCTGTGTATGTATATGTGTGTATGTATGTCTGTGTATGTATATGTGTGTCTGTGTCTATGTATGTGTGTATGTATGTCTGTGTCTCTGTATGTGTGTATGTACGTCTTTGTATGTGTGTATGTGTGTCTGTGTCTCTGTATGTGTGTATGTCTGTCTTTGTGTGTGTGTGTGTGTGTATGTATGTCTGTGTATGTGTATGTGTGTATGTATGTGTCTCTGTATGTGTGTATGTCTGTGTCTCTGTATGTGTGTATGTCTGTCTTTGTGTGTGTGTATGTGTGTATGTATGTGTCTCTGTATGTGTGTATGTCTGTGTCTCTATATGTGTGTATGTATGTCTGTGTATGTGTGTATGTCTGTGTCTGTGTATGTATATGTGTGTATGTATGTCTGTGTCTCTGTGTGTGTGTGTGTGTGTGTGTGTGTGTGTGTGTGTGTATCCATATGTATGTCTGTGTCTCTCTGTGTGTGTATGTATGTGTGTCTGTGTCTCTGTGTGTATGTATGTCTGTGTCTTTGTATCTGTATGTTTGTGTGTGTGTATCTGTATGTATGTTTGTGTCCGTGTCTCTGTATGTGTGTATGATTGTGTGTCTGTGTGTGTCTCTGTATGTGTGTATCTGTATGTATGTCTGTGTATGTATGTGTGTCTGTGTCTCTGTATGTGTATATGTGTGTGTCTGTATGTATGTGTCTGCATTTGTGTATGTATGTATGTGACGGGGGGAGGGGCCCACAGTCGGGGAGGAGAGGTTCACAGTAGGGGGGGGGCACGGATCGGTTTTGCACCGGGGCCCCATGGAGTGTGTGTACGCCACTGAGTATGAGGCTTTAGAGAACATACTGTATACCTTTTTATTGTGGCTCATAAACATATTGCCTTTTTTAAGCACCTTAAAATATTCTCTGTATGTTTGTATGTTTGTTTTTAGTTCTTATAGTAATTAAAATAAACTTAATTATTGGCATAATTCTAACTAGTTATGACTTATGAATGGATGTAAACTATCATTGGTTCATTATCTGCCCTTATACTGAGCATACTACTTAAAGGGTCCCTGCAGGGCAATATGAAATATTACATCACCCCTCAGAGGATTTGGCCATACTATACCCTCCAAAGGGAAGATCATATTAGTTACCCTACACAGGGTCATATTATATTACTGTACCCAAGGGAGCAAGCTGATGTGGGTGTCCTCTGGGTATTTTTTCATGGCACACCACCTGGGGTGACCCCCCAGATATGCATGCAAGGTCATTCATAAACCATTACATTGATGTGGGTGTCCTCTGGGTATTTTTCATGGCACACCACCTGGGGTGACCCCCCAGATATGCATGCAAGGTCACTCATAGACCATTACGTTGATGTGGATGCCCTCTGGGTATTTTTCATGGCACACCATCTGGGGTGACCCCCCAGATATGCATGCAAGGTCATTCATAGACCATTACGTTGATGTGGGTGTCCTCTGGATTACCACGGCACGCCACCCGGGGTGAACCCCGATGGAATACAGGAAGTCCTATGCCTCAACTTTATCACTGATTACTGCATACATATATGGATGATACGATTTGCAGGCAGGATCATGAGTGAACTCAGTGTATTGCGGAGTACCCTTCACAGGGATACATATCTGTACAGTTACTGTACCTGGCGTACATATTGAACGTGGGTGTCCTCTGAGTAAATTTTCATGGCACACCACCTGGGGTGACCCCCAGACATGCATGCAATACTTGTAAGGTGCCAACAAGTATAAGGTGGGTGTCCTCTGGGTTACCATGGCACACCACCTGGGATGACCCCAGTCGAATACACGTGGGCCCTGCGGCTGCAGACCTTACGGAGACAGGTCCCACGTGCTTCTATAATAAGCCTGTATAGTTACATCCGTGCATACAGCTCGGGCGTGCATTTATGATGAACCCGGTTAACCGGACCAGCACTACCGTTTCTATCGCGCCTACGCCACAGCTCCCAATAGCCGGATTAAACTAATGGAGGTGACCCCTCTACACTTGACATGAGTATTTCATACACTCACACAATCTGATGCAGGCAATTCAAGCCGCTTTACCTGGGTGACCCCCAGTGCTACCAGAAGTCTAGCACCCCTACGTGCTGACCCTCAAACACAACTCCCACTGACTACCACTATTTCCCAACGGGACGAGAACGGGTCATGGAGAACACTCTCAACCCCCTAGGACTTCCAGGCACTGATAAACGACGCAGTAGCGGCCTCAGTGGAGAAGGTTTTCTTGTTATGAGCTCTGCCCCAAACTGCTTGCTGAAGACCTCAGCAGCAAGGTAGCGTGGCCGAGCGGTCTAAGGCGCTGGATATAGGCTCCGGTCTCTCTGGAGGCGTGGGTTCGAATCCCAACCCCACGACCTTTCATGTCAAAACGGCAAGGGAAGGGCTCCAACCCCCCTGCCACTAAGGTCTAAGGCAAGTCGCCCATCAAACAGACCAAGTAGACGGAACACTGGGGATCCGCGACCCTGTCCACCACATTCTTCCGACTAAGAAGACTACTATCCACCACGCAGTTGGACATACTAGATCACTCACACGAAGACAACTCGCCATCTGAGGAAGGGGAACGTGAGAACGACTAGTATTCGGCCCAGAAGCGCAAATCCTACTATTTGACGGCGGGAACTTACCCACCACACTAACTTTAGCCCAAACCTCGCTGAAGCAAATCCTCCACACCCCTTCGGGGAAAGGTGTTTTTGGGAGGACTGGTCGGTAGCGGAACCGAACCACCAACCGCTTCATCTACTAGCGAGTCAACCTATCACCAAGGGTATCACGCGGTATACAAACGCTTCAGGATAGAGAAAATCAACCTTCTACTAGACCTCCTGAACGATAACGACTGGTTTACACATCTGGACCCCGAGGACACATTCTTGTCAATATCCGCTACCCTAAACTACCTAGTTTTCCTCCGATCCCAGTGATGAGGACTAACACAGCAGTGTACGACTCCGTGGTACCCACAAAGCTACTGAAGCTGGTGAGTGCTCTCATCCGCGAATTTGGACGTGCGATGTCTCGTGTACCTGGAAGACTTGCTGACCCTTTGCGAATCCAGGCTACGTTTGCGGTCAAATTTGACGTTCACGTTCTGGACCCGCGGGTTTTTTGGTAGTACGCAGACAAATCGACTCCCCCATCTGTGTCGGGTCAGTTCCTCGGTTTCGACATCGGCTTGGAGAACTACGTTCCGCGTCGGTCCACAACAAGATCACCCATATACGGATGGATATCGGACACGCTCTAAGGTTGGATACGATTCCTCTCAGAATACTCACTGGATTGTGGGATTCCTCTCCTCCTCTCCTCCTCCGTACAATCGATATTCCCTGGCCCACTACACTACAGGGCCATGCAACGACTGCTGACTAAATACGTACACGCCGATCACTCATGCGACCACTGGATCCCACTGTCGGCAGAAGTGAGGACGGAATTCCGATGGTGACTACTTCACTTGCAAACTTGGATCGGCAAATCGATCTTTGACTCTTCCTCCGGATGCGTAGTGGTGGATGAACCCATACAAACGGACCCAACCGCTCTCCACAATGGCAAGGGTGCCTCGATACACACGCACACACAGGATATCGCTCCTGCTCATGACACCCCTCGGACAATGCCAACCGCGGTTCCCGGATCGCCTGGGGGCGTCTCGCGGAGACCCTCTACCTCTCCCTACCTTCCCTCTACTTTTGACGGGACCTCAAGGGGAAGCCCACTCATTTGTCATGGAAGGACAACTGGCACTAGTGGACTGGACGATTTCAGGGCCGCCTGAAATGTCCACGACCTATTGCACCAACTAAGACCTCTGATGGGACTCAGGCTCCCGGCACCAGGAAATGCTATATTTGTGCCTGATCGGCCTGGAGTGTTTGGTGGGTGGAAAGGGATTCCGATCCCTTTACCGCACCTGCCCCACCGATCCTTATCTATCTGTCACACCTGGTCTCGTTGGGGCGGTCATATCGATCCCTCAACGTGATCGGATCCACCATATCGGTGGCGCACGTTCCGGTACAGGGCGGACCTGTAGGTCAAGATCCACTGGTTTGTCGACTACTACGGGGTGCCGAATTATCGAGACCCGGCACCCAAGTATTCACACCTCTGGCAGGTGGATGTGGTGCTGGGATTCCTTGGGGGAATAGCAGGACAATCCTTGTTTGTCACTGAAACAACTTTCAGCCAAACTAGCCCTCTTGTTATGCCTCGTCTTATTTAGACGGGTGACGGACGTTAGGGCTTTCGATATGGATGTTTTTTTTCTTTATCCCACCAGACGGGATTACCTTTACCATATCGAGACGAACTAAGTCCAGTTCATCTTCAGTGTCATACCCATACTTGGTGTCAGACACCAAACTAGGTGTGGTCGGAACGCTAATGGGGTATACCGAAATCATTCCCCCTTCGTATTCATGCGACGGGTCTACTCCTGACTTCTTATGTGGAACCTCATGGAGAGGTGTCTACCGCTACACTGGCCAGATGGATCCGCTGGCTATTGCATCTAGCGGGCGTCGAACCTTTGTTTCGGAACCCACTCGGTCAAGGGAGCGGTGGCCCCACAAGTCCTTTTCGACCGACGCTTCCCTAACCGACATTATACGATGCACGGTTTGAGCGCGAGAGGGTACATTTAGAACGCTCTATTTCGGCAAACATCTCATACTTCCTTCACACTGGTCAATTCTAAGCTTTAAAAATGCAAATATGAAGCCTCCTGTCATGTGGTAAAATTGAAGATTATACTAGCTTTAGTGTACTAATAATCTTAATTTTAGTAATGACAGGAGGCGAATATTTACCACCCTATAGGATCCCTCCCATGTTTCTCGTGTTGAACAGAATATGCCCTCTATGTTCAGGAAGGTAAGTACGTTATGGTTGTATGTTTGCTACTTAGATATGTGGCTTGAGAGACTTGTATAGGTTGAATAATTAGACATGTACCTTAAATTATGTTGTGTTTACAGATTCTTAAATATCATTGCTTTAGAATTAATATATATTGATATGTTACTCATTCTAGTATCCATTGGTATATCAGATTCTTAATGTTTATCGTATGCGGACAAGTTACCACGCCAGAGTCCTTTCACCTTTTTTCTTTTTCTTACAGCGTGAACGTCTTCTCATCAAGACAAAGACTCACCTTCCATAACTCTACATCACGGAACTACTGGAGTTGATTATTCTAATATGTTGTGGAACTGTTGACGTAATATGACTGTGTTTATTGTTGCTATTTATCGTTTCGCTTCAAAGAAAGAGGAAGTGATGTCATAGACAGGGCCTTTTATGGGCACCATATCTTTTCTCTGATTGGTTGTTACTGTTTCTATGCTGCTGGAGTTTTCAGTAAAGAAAGATATGCAAATATTCGCCTCCTGTCATTACTAAAATTAAGATTATTAGTACACTAAAGCTAGTATAATCTTCAATTGTCTCCGACCTTAAGGGGTTAAACTACAATAAACAAAGTTGTACAAATGTCTTTATATATGATACATAGATCTTCCAAATTACATTATAGTTCAATGAATTGCTATTGGTAAGTTTCCTAAAAGGACAGACCTGCCCTTGTCTACAAAACCCACTTCTAAAATTAAAGGGACACTCTAGGCACCCAGACAACTTCAGCTCATTGAAGTGGTCTGTGTGTAGTGTCCCTTTTGCACTTACTGCTGCAATGTTAAACATTCCCTGTATCTTAGTTTAGCCCTTAGGCCTCCAACTAATACAATATATCATGTCCTAATTCTGACACTTCAGATTAGCATGTCTTATTATTAGTGAATTCATTCACTAGGGGTTACCCCCCATTCAGGAGGTAAATTCACTTACAACTGTATTCTTTTATTTATTGCAGTTTTATTTATTACAATGTTTACATTGCAGCACTAAGTATGCCTTTAGTGCCTCCTTGCATACTAACCGGCCTTTGATCCGGTATCTGATGCTGGACACCCTCACGCTCTGCATTAGGAAATAAAACGTCCGATTTTTTCATGGGTGGAAGATTGATTCAATGCTTTCCTATGAAGAGGTCTAACTCGCGCACGGCATTTGCCGCACATGTCCTATCACCGCCAGAGGTCGGAGGGGACAGAGCATCGATCCAGCGCCATATCATGTATATAACCAACTTTACCTCTCCTCCACCAGAACTCCCCTGCCGTTCTGCAACGTGTCACTGCTTGCCTTTCTTCCAACTCTGACTGGATGTCCTCCCACTTTCTGAAACTCAATCTCTCTAAAACTGAGCTCCTTGTCTTTCCTCCTCCTAATACTGATCCTCCTCTTTCTTCAAGTAAGTGGTATCCACATAATTCCATCCTTGCAAGCGCGCTTTCTTGGCATCATACTTGATTCTGGCCTCACCTCTGAGCCTCACATCCAGTATGTTGGCAAATCCTGTAGATTCCATCTTAAAAACATAGTACGCATCCGCCCCTTTTTAACGCAAGATGCTACCAAGGAGCTTTACCATGCTCTAGTAATTTCCCGCATGGATTATTGTAACCCTCTTCTAATTGGTCTTCCCAAAAGCCGTACTGCCCCACTACAGTCTGTAATGAATGCTGCCGCCAGACTTATTTTCCTCTCTAGTCGGTCCTATTTGAATAACATGGTACCACTGATGACAACATGTAAATATCCTAAAATGGTGGTCATAGTGGGTTGCCCACGGAGGGCCGTATCAAGCATATGATATGGAAAGCCAAGTGAGGGCCTAATATAATAGTATATGTGTGATGTCCTGCATCTCTCGTGGAGACTTCATCATTTCACCTTACATGAAGATTGCCCACCATATCCATTACTGAGTATTATACATAGAGCCAAAGGCGAGCTCTAAATTACTTGCACACTTCATTGGAGCCGTCTACCCACTGTATTTAGAGTGTGCATATATTTATTAAAAAAATATATATTTTGCATGAAAAGTTGTAAAAAAATTTTCCATACTTGTTTTGTTAGCCTTTAAATGGGGAATGTTTGAGTAGACCGCATGCAATTTAGTATGGTTACCTAGATGAGAGCCAGGTATATGGCCGAATCACCATAGAACAGACAAAGCCCAGAAATGGCTTAAAACAATGCAAATAGTGACAGAAAGTAAAATAAGACATAATATTAACAGGCAGTACCATAAATGCTAACCACATGTAAAGGCCCAAGTTTCAGCATGACATACATTTAGACCATCAGTTGCGACACCTAGCTATATAATTATTAAACAAAGCATGCCCAATGAGTGCCTTAATACCCTGAGCGCAAACATAAAGGTATTGAGGCTGGAAAAGGCCTGGTGAACATAAATATACATCAAAGAAAAATGTCCAAAATGCAGCTAGTACCTTAAATCAATAATATCCAAATTTTACAGTGCTTAACCACAATGGAACCAATATATAACCAAAAAATGCCAAGAAAGTGGGCACTAAGAGTGTGGTGGAATCTCGGTAAAAATAAATTTAGCAGGCCGAGATTACCACGTGGCATGTGTACGTGCATATACTGGCGTATCGGTCGGTTGGTTGCACGTGGCGAAGATACGATCAGTAGTGTACAGAGCATGTGCGAGAATACCGGATATAGTATTCCCCTCCTCCATTGTGCTGGACAAGCCATGCGGTCAAGCAGGAAGTTAGTTCTTGTTCGTTTTGATTGGTTAAGAGAATGTGCGGGTGGAGCTTATTATGGGAGGAGTTATGTGCCTATATAAGGAGCCTGCACTATTGTCCAGGGCTCAGAACTTGTTGTATTTTGGTGACATTAGTTCCTCTGAGTCCCGATCGGTAAACCGAATAAAGAATCTCTTCCTTCCTGAAGAAACCTGTGTCCATCTCTCTGTGCTTGGCTTCTGTCAGTTTCTCCGGTATCATTTGGTGCATTGGCCGGGAAGCTCATCGTTCAACGGTAGCTGAGAAGCAGAGGCGTGAGACGGTCTATCTTTGCCCACGTTCTCTACGGCTGCACCCCTGAACTTCTGCGTGGACCTCCCTTCGTCTCGGCGCCACTGGTCTGTTGTCCAGGAGATCATCGGCCTCTACGTAGTAAGTGCTGGGGTGTCCCCGTCGATGAGTGTGAACTCAGGTTCAGGAACGAGGAGGTAAGACGACCGCTGTTTTAGACGGCGGACCCACTAGGGGTTTGGATTGGATACCGATTGTGCAGTAGGCCCATAAGGGGTTTGAATTGTGTATGGAATTGGCCCCCTCCAGTGGAGGGAAGGAGCGAAGGCGCACCGCTCAATTAAACGCTCTTTAGTAAGCCCGTTTAATTTGGTATGGAGTCAGGCGGGGTCCTGTGTAAATAGCCCTAGCCGGACACCGGTGTCTTGTCTAGACTAGCGTTCTAGGGTGTACATTTTGTTCGCTAGGTCGGAGGGACCGGGAGACTAAGCAGCGCCTGTGTAAATTCGGTTCGCTAGCTCTCAACCTATCTTGGCTAAGTGGGAAGGCGTGTAAATTTGGAACCCACTAGACTTTTGATAGAGTAGATAGACTAAGAGGGTGCTGTTGTAAATTCCGCCCTCTAGTTCGCTATATGTGGTGCTTGGGCAGTGTGGCTAACCAAAACGGATGTAGATAGTTTTAGGTAGTCCATCAAGGTACTGGCCAATAGATTAGTTGGGATTGTATATGTGTTAAAGATTGTTTTAGTAGCGTGTATATCTTGTTAGATAGCGTGAGCTCTGCCGTCTAGCGAGAGTGTGAATAGTGTGTAACTGTATTATAGCGCACGGTACCATAATCATGTATAATTACTGACACTGTATATAAGTACTAATAATTGTCGTCTATATTGCATGTCTAACACCATAACCACTACTAATTGTACTGTGACCTTAAATTGTACTTTGACCTATGCTAACCGTACTGTAACTACTGTTTGTAAAGACGATGTTACTAGGGTGTGTTATAGACGGGTAATTCAAATATAGGGAATTATAGCGTGGGTGACTGTATAGTTTCGCCAAAGGGCATAGTATCTATTACTTAGTGACTGATGTAACAGCTGTGTGCGTACGGGAATTCCCTGAGTGTTTTTGTTGTATGCGTTTCACTTAGTAACTGTACCACGTGGTGCTGTTGCCGAGGGAACGGGTGTGACCGTTGATAGAGTGTGTGTATAGTATTCGTTGGAAACGACGCTCCATTGTTAAGTATGGGCGTGTCATATTCGACGATTTTGGATCCCTTAGGATGCATGTTAAAGAATTTTAAAAAGGGATTTACAAAATGTGATTTTGGGGTAAAAATGTCTCCAGCACGCTTGATAACATTATGTACTAGGGAATGGCCTACTTTGGTTGCCGCATGGCCGCCACGTGGCAGTTTAGATCCTAATCTGGTACAGCGTGTACACATGGCTGTATCAGGTAGGCCTGAACTTTACGGCCAGTTTTCATACATTGATTGTTGGAGGCAGGCCGTAAATGACTCGCCAAGATGGATCCGAGTATGCCACGAGGAGCAATGTCGCCTCATGGTGGCCAGGACTCGTTTGTCCACTAGGGCATGATTACGCCCATTTTGGACACGCCCCCTGAGTCCGAGATCCCTATGCCTCCCCCTTACTCCTCCTCCACAGGAAGAGGAAGGGGAAGTGATACAGGAAGCACTACACCCCTTTCCCCGTTGTCCCCATCTACTTCCTCCTCTAGTTCAGAGTCCATCCCCCTTGTTACAAAACCTCCCCTTCCGGTACCAACCCCCGTTAACCCCACATATCCTGATTTGGCGCCATATCAAGCTTCCGGTCAGGCTCCCCCTAGCCCGGCCCGGAATATTTTATTCACCGATCTTCCCCACAATAAAGCTTCCCCATCCCCATGCCTTACTACCCCTCGACTGGTACCCCTAACCGACGCACCTCAACGAAGCCCCATACTAACCCGACAACTGACCGGTACTCTCAAGCCCCGACATTATCAAATGCCACTTCGTTTAGCTCAGCACACCTTAATGATGAAGGCCAACTACAATACTCTGACCCAGTCTTTATATACGTCCCGTTTACGACTACCGATCTCTTCAATTTAAAAACCTATAATTCCTCGTACACCGACAAACCTCAAGCCATAACCGACCTGTTCACCTCAATAGTCCAGACGCATAATCCTACTTGGGCTGTTTGCCAGCAATTATTAATGACATTATTTAATAACGAGGAAAGGACTAGGATAAACCAAGCGGCCATTAAAGCGCTGGAAGAAGAAGCCCGTACATTAAATCAAGCTAACCCAGCAGCATGGGCCGCAGCCCATTATCCGAACACTGATCCAGAGTGGAATGCCAATGGCACAGACATGATTCATTTAAAAGCCTATAGAAACGCTATAATTGCTGGCATGAAAGCTGGAGGAAAGAAAGCTATTAATATGTCTAAGACGGCTGAGGTGTTACAGAAAAGTGATGAATCGCTCAGTGTCTTTTATGACCGATTATTGGAGGCATACCGCTTGTATAACCCCTTTAATCCGGAGGCCCCTGAGAATTCCCGAATGGTTAACTCTGCCTTTGTCAGCCAAGCCTACGGAGATATTAAGCGCAAGCTACAAAAGCTAGAAGGGTTTGTAGGGATGTCTATAACCCAACTAATGGAGGTAGCTAATAAAGTTTATATGAACAGGGAAATGGAGACTAAGAAAGAGGAAGAGCGCAAGATGCGTAAAAAGGCGGATATGCTAGCGGTAGCGATCGCAGGCGTAGACAGAAGGGGAATGGATAAGGGCGATAGCAAGTGGAATAGGGAACCCCTGAGTAGGAATCAGTGCGCATACTGTAGAGAAGAAGGGCATTGGAGAAGTGAGTGTCCACAAAGGGAACAGTATGAGAGAGACCGACCCAGGGCAGGATATGGAAATTATAGAGGCAGAGCGAGAGGTAGAGGAGGTCCCGGAGTAATGGTAACAATAGAGGAAGTGTTAGGGAGGATAGATATTATCCCGCAGCGCAGAGATCCCGCGATAGAGAAGATAGGGACTTTGTAGGATTGGCTGACACGGTCATGGAGGACTATTGATACCGACCGGGCTCCATCCCCCTTGGCCGAGCGGAGCCTATGGTCGAAGTATCAATAGGGGGAAAAAAGGAGTGCATTCATGATTGATACTGGTGCTGAACATTCGTGGTGACCGACCTAGTTTCTCCTCCATCTGGAAGAACTATCACCGTAATAGGAGCAACTGGAAGGAGTGCTGCAAAACCGGTTCTTAAAAGTCAACTATGTACATTGGGAGGCCACATAGTAAAACATCAATTACTTTACATGCCTGAATGTCCAGTCCAATTGCTAGGACGTGATTTGCTATCAAAACTACAAGCGCAGATAACGTTCCTGCCAAATGGAACAACATCTTTAAAGTTTAATGGACCTTCAGGTATTATGACACTATTAGTACCAAAGGAAGAAGAGTGGCGACTTTATACAGCGTTGACTAGCCAAAACCCTAAGAGTGATGAATCCTTATTCAATATACCAGGAGTTTGGGCAGAGAACAACCCACCAGGACTTGCCCGCAATATTCCACCCATTCGAATTGAACTAAAACTTGGGCTTTATCCAGTGAGCCTACGGCAATATCATATGCCGCAGAAGGCCAAGAAGAATATCCAATCGTATCTGGATAAGTTCATACGGTATGGTATCCTAAAATTCTGTACTTCCCCCTGGAACACCCCATTGCTGCCTGTTCAAAAGCCCGGTACAGATGAGTATCGCCCTGTGCAGGACTTGAGAGCAGTCAATGATGCGGTTGTAAGTATACACCCAGTTGTGCCCAATCCGTATAACCTGCTTCCTTTAATTCCGGGCGGGGCTACCTATTTCACTGTCTTAGATCTCAAAGATGCCTTCTTTTGCCTCCGAATTGCTGCAGAAAGCCAGTGTATCTTCGCATTCCAATGGGAAGATGCTGTAACGGGCTCGAAACGCCAGATGACTTGGACAAGACTGCCCCAAGGGTTTAAAAATTCACCTACCCTATTTGGTTCAGCTTTAAGTCAAGACTTACTGGATTTCAAGTCCATCCCAGGAGAGTGTGTACTATTACAATATGTAGATGATTTGTTGATAGCCGCAGTTACAAGAGAAATATGTCAGCAAGCAACACA
This sequence comes from Pelobates fuscus, assembly GCF_036172605.1. NCBI lineage: Eukaryota > Metazoa > Chordata > Amphibia > Anura > Pelobatidae > Pelobates > Pelobates fuscus. The sequence goes on along the minus strand of NC_086318.1, from coordinate 263,630,405 downwards.
TGATCTACTACACATTCTCTGGAAGGCAGGATACAAGGTGTCCAGGAAGAAGTCTCAGTTGTGTCAGCCAACTGTCAAGTATCTGGGATTCCATATCTCTGAAGGTCAAAGAATAATGGGGCCAGAGAGAAAAGAAGCTGTATGCCAAATACCAATACCCAAGAATAGAAGACAAGTGTGAGAGTTCTTGGGGGCAGCAGGCTTCTGTAGGATATGGATTCCCAGTTATGCGATATTGGCGAAACCTCTGTATGCAGCTATAAAGGGTACAGAACACGATCCCTTCCTATGGACCCCAGAACAGCAAAAGGCATTTGAAGATGTGAAGAAGGCTTTGATGAGTGCCCCAGCATTAGGTCTACCTGATCACACACGTCCATTCTACCTGTATGTACACGAGCAAAGAAGAATGGCTGTGGGAGTATTAACACAGTACTTGGGATCATGGCAAAGACCTGTTGCCTATATGTCTAAACAACTGGATGCAGTGGCCAGTGGTCTTCCACCTTGTCTAAGAGCCATAGCTGCAGCCGCCCTGCTGGTAACTGAAGCCGACAAACTCACTCTGGGTCAAGAACTCTATGTGCGAGTCCCGCACGCAGTACAGACGTTGCTAGATTACAAAGGCAATCATTGGTTCAGTAACAGCCGCATGACTAAGTATCAAGCAATGTTGTGTGAAAACCCAAGAGTGCATTTAGAGACTGTCAATACCTTAAATCCAGCTACCCTTCTGCCGCAACCTACTGAAAGTCAACACGATTGTTTGGAGGTGATGGATGAAGTATTTTCAAGTCGACCAGATCTTCGTGATTTCCCCATCCAGAACCCTGATGTTCAATATTATACAGACGGTAGTAGTTATGTGAAAGAAGGGATTTGCTATGCAGGATATGCAGTAACAACGATAGACAAGGTGATAGAAGCTCGGCCACTGTCAAAAGGAACATCAGCACAGAAGGCAGAATTGATAGCACTAACACGAGCGTTACAATTGGCTGAAGGTTTAAGAGTGAACATCTACACGGACTCCAAGTATGCGTTTTTAACCACTCATGCCCACGGAGCTTTGTATAAAGAAAGAGGACTATTGAATTCAGAGGGTAAAGAAATCAAGTACGCAGCTGAAATATTACAACTATTGGAAGCAGTATGGGAACCGAAAGAAGTTGGGATTATACATTGTCGAGCGCATCTGAGAGGAGATGGTGATGTAACCAAAGGAAATCGGATGGCAGATAATGCAGCTAAGCGTGCCGCTGAATCAGGAAGACAGGAATATGTGGAACATATAGCTGCTCTTATACCGACTCCACTGTCTCAATGGACTCCAGTTTATACAGCTCAAGAAGAAGAGTGGTTAAAGACTGAACCTGGAAAGTACCTGGAGAACAAATGGTATCAGTTAGAAGATGGGAGAATAGTTATTCCAGCATCACTAGCGGTAGAAATTGTCCAAAACTATCACAACGGGACACATTCTGGAAGAGATAGTGTAGCGGATTGGTACCGGGCTGTCCCACGACATGTATGAGAATAAGTGTATTTGGTCATATGGCTGGTTTAATGTGTATGTACATGTATAGAAAGCATGGTATCCGGGTATAATGACAGTTAAATGTATGTAAAGAATTGTATTCCTCTAGTTGTTCGGTAGAATCATTCAAATAAAACAAGGGAATGAAACTACCGAACAACCAGACCACCCAGGAATGAGTGTGCCTCCAATTACCGTTTGCAACAATGTTGCAAACAGGTAATTGGCAATCAGTGCAGTGTGGTCTTTGTCCTCTGGGTGGCCGCCATTCGGGAAACAAACACGTGGCGGCGGCCATCTTAAACTACCGAACAGCGGTGTTTTGCCGTCGAGTGTCTGGAACTAAAATCGGACACTTGACTAGGCAAACACCGCTGAGACCTCCATACTTCCAGAAATTCGTATGGAAACTACCGAATGACCCGCCGTTCGGTAGAAAGAGCCCCATAAACAAGGGAATTCATTCAAACCCTCTCCAGGCTCTATAACACAGGCAATTCGCCTGTTTTCATTCCCTTGTTTGTGACCGACCGCAGGGCCAAAATGCATGGAACTGTTTTCGGATACTTTACCCATGCGGTCGGTCAAATCTTTGGAACCCCATATCTCACGAACCATTCATCCGAATGGGCTAATTTTTAAGTATGTTGGTCCCCCAGAATAGAGCTATCTGGGGATGTTGGATTTGTGGATGTACCCCAAGTATTTAGGGTACATCCAAAACTCGGGGAAAACTGTGTACACAATAAGGGGATTATGATGCTAGAGGAGGGGAGGAGATCTGTGGGAGGTTACTACTTAGAGATTGGATAATGTCTTAAGTGTTAGAACCTCCTCCCTTGCATGGGAGAGGGCTTTATAAGGAACTGTGGAATAAAGCTTGTCAGTCTACTCCTGAAACTGTGTGTCGTCCAGTTATTGGGATTGCGATGGGGATACTGCTGTATTACTTTACCTGCTGGAAACCTTGCCTATGGACTTAACATCACCTTGTTCCTGAGCCTCACTGGAATCTCTAGTGGAGAATAGCTGTGCAAGATCGGCTCTCCGCTACATTGGTTGGCAGCGGTGGGATCCAAACTCACAGAGGAACAAGCGTAAATGGAGTACGGATGGAGATTGATTTTTCTGCGCTAAAACGCTCCACGCTAAAGGACCTCCTAGAGGCAAGGGGTATACAAGCCAGCAATAAGAAGAAAGCAGTACTTGTTACAGAACTCATGGCAGAGTACAGAATGGAGGGCGATTCAGTTCCGGCACAGAGGGAGCCGGGAGGAACACCACAAGGATCGGAATTCCAGAGGCAGGTTCAGTTCAGGCTATCCTTTTATGGGGAAAACCCCCCAACAGAAATTGTTACCAGGACAATGGCCGAGGTACAAGAATTCATCCTAAGGACACAGGCACCAGAACAAAGCTCTGCAATTAATGTGCCACAGGAAGGTAAGCCTAAAATACCATACCAGGCTTTTAAAACATATGTGGAGGCAGAGGAAGATATAGACGCTTTCCTGCAAGACTTTGAAAGACTGTGTGCACTGCATAAAATTAACGCAGAGGACTGGGTACCTATTTTGGCCGGAAGGTTAACCGGGAGGGCAGCAGAGGCATATCGGACTGTACCTAATGACGAAATAAGGAATTACAGTAAAGTGAAAGAAATTATACTCGCCAGGTATGCTATAACACCCGAGGCATACCGGCGGAGGTTCCGGGATCTAAAGAAAACAGAGAAGGACTCGCACGCAGAGTGGGCATGCCGATTACAGGGGGCAGCGCTCGGGTGGGTGCAAGCTAGCAAGGCACGTTCTATGGAGGATGTAATACAAATGTTGCTGATGGAGCAGTTCTATGAGGGAGTAACCAATGAGGTCCAGGAATGGGTAAGGGACAGAAACCCTACTTCCCTTACCGAGGCGGCTAGGAAAGCGGATGACTACCTGGATGCACGCAGGTCACAAAAACCTGCAGCTCCAAAAGCAACCTTTAAAACATTCGGGGGAAACAACTACACCCCAGCTCCACCGAGACCGCTACCACCACCTCCACCACCCGCTGCACAGCCCCGGTTCCGACAACCCACCGCTGGCCCCTGTCATCACTGCCAGAAGTGGGGACATTATAAAAGGGAATGCCCACAGCTACGGGACCGTTCCACCTGGATTCGTCCAGGCCCACCTCCACCCAGGGCGGCCGCAGCCCACCACTACCAGGACCTAGTCACCACCCCATATGGTTCCGCAGTCCCCATTACTACTGTGGAACAATGGGAGGTACTGCACGAGGCAGATCCGGTCCAGGCCAATGTGGATAATTTACGGCACCATCGACAGACGGTATATCTGAATGGTACAGCAGTCCGGGGATTACGAGATTCGGGAGCCACCATCACTTTGGTACAGAGCCACCTGATTTCAGATCAGGCAAAACTGAACAAAACTGTTGCCGTCCGGGTAGCTGGGGGAGCAGTGTACCGGCTACCTACAGCAAGGGTACATTTACATTGGGGAGCGGGGGCAGGGGAAGTGGAGGTGGGGTTGATGCCACATTTACCGGCGGAGGTTTTATTGGGGAACGATCTGGGGAGGCTCACTTCTGCTTTTGAGCCCCAGTCACCCACCACAGGAGAGGTCAACCCTGTAGTCACCCGACAACAGGCCCGCACCCAGGACCACAACACACTGCCGGAGGTCCAGGTAAGCAACCCTACCCCCCCTCTAGAATGTGTCCCCTGGGCTCCACCTAATGAATTTGTAGCTGAAGTCGCAACAGACCCCACGCTTCAGGTGTATAGGGACAAGGTTGGCACGGGTTCCCCCGGGGCGGAGGGAGAGAAGTTTATCTGGGATAAACAACTTTTATACAGGGAAACAACCAAACAGATTACGGGGTTAGACCCGATAGCGAGGAGACAATTAGTGGTACCACAGCGGTACCGGGCTGAATTACTCCGGATAGCGCATGATATTCCGCTATCCGGACATCTAGGGGTTAGTCGCACCAGGTACAGACTAACCCAGAGTTTCTTCTGGCCAGGGATTAGCCAGGAAGTACGCAGATATTGCACGACTTGCGATACCTGCCAGAGAGTGGGAAAAAGGGGGGATCGCAGGAAGGCTAAACTTCACCCCTTACCCATAATAGAGGAACCTTTTAGCCGAATAGCGGTGGATCTGATAGGCCCCCTCAATAAAGTTAGCCCGTCAGGAAAACGGTATATTTTAACGGTCGTAGATTATGCCACCAGGTATCCAGAAGCAGTGGCTCTGACCAACATCCACGCTGAGACGGTCGCGGATGCCCTCATGCGGATATTCTCCCGGATGGGATTACCCAGGGAGATTATCTCGGATCAGGGTACCAAGTTTACCGCAGAATTCACCCAACACCTCTGGAGGATCTGTGGCATTAAGCCTATTATCAGCGCCCCTTACCACCCCCAGACGAACGGGCTCTGCGAACGATTCAATGGTACCTTGAAGCAGATGCTCCGAACCTTCGCAGAGACCCACAAGGACTGGGAACGATTCCTGCCGCACCTCCTATTTGCATACCGGGAGGTGCCGCAGGAATCCACAGGGTTCTCCCCGTTTGAATTATTGTTTGGAAGGAGGGTCCGAGGCCCATTGGATCTTATTAGAGAGCATTGGGAGGGAGACCGGAGCACAGATGGCACTCCCATCCTACCATATGTGTTGGCCTTTCGGGACCGCCTAGAAGCGTTGACCAAGTCGGTACGGGAAAACCTTCAGGAGGCCCAGACCCGCCAGCGTACATGGTATGATCGGGGAGCCAGGGACCGTAGCTTTCAGGTCGGGCAGAAGGTACTAATTTTAAAACCTGTCCGACATGATAAGTTACAGGCCGCCTGGCAGGGCCCATATAAGGTGGTGGAGCAAAGATGCGATACCACCTATATTATCGGCCCCTGCACAGGGACTGGGGGGCGACGCATGCTCCATGTGAACATGCTGAAGCCCTACCACGAGCGTACTGAGGAGGTAACCGCCATCTGTGCCCCTAACACGGAAGAGTTTGACAGCTTACCCCTCCCCGATTTGCTGGGGGATGGGCAGCTGTCCGGAGATTTAGGGGAGGTTACGCTGGGAGATCGGCTGAGCCCACAGGAGCGGATCGAGGTACAGCAACTATTGGAAGAGAAACGCGACACGTTCTCTAATGTACCTGGATACACGCCTCTGGCAACTCACCGGGTCGAGACCCCAGGGCAACTACCCATGCGCCAGACGCCATACCGCATTCCAGAAGCGGTACGGGCAAACATGCGTAAGGAGATCGACGAAATGCTCCAACTGGGGGTGATTGAACTCTCAGACAGTCCTTGGGCATCTCCTGTAGTCCTCGTACCAAAGCGAGACGGTACGACCCGCTTCTGCGTGGACTATAGGAGATTGAACGAGAAGACTGTATCTGACGCCTATCCGATGCCCCGGATAGACGAGTTACTGGACAGAATGGCCAGGGGCCAATACCTCACCACTATTGACTTGTGTAAAGGGTATTGGCAAATCCCCCTGGCCCCAGACGCCATCCCGAAGTCGGCCTTTGTCACCCCATTTGGCTTGTACCAGTTTAAGGTCATGCCATTTGGGATGAAAAACGCCCCAGCCACCTTCCAAAGGATGGTGGATCGACTCCTAGATGGATTCCAGGACTATACATGTGCCTACCTGGACGATATTGCTATTTTTAGCAATACGTGGCAGGAACACTTAGCTCACATCGGAGCTGTACTAGATAGGATAAGGGAAGCAGGTCTGACCTTGAAGCCGGCCAAGTGTAGTATCGGCATGGCTGAGGTACAATACCTGGGACATAGAGTAGGGTGCGGTAAACAAAAACCCGAACCCGCCAAAGTAGAGGCTGTAGCCCAGTGGCCCACCCCTAGGACTAAGACCCAGGTTTTAGCGTTTCTAGGGACAGCAGGGTATTACCGGAAGTTTGTTCCCAATTATAGCGCCCTGGCCAAACCCCTCACTGACCTGACCCGTAAGAACCTTCCCCGCCAAGTAAACTGGACCCCGGAGTGTGAGCAGGCATTCCAACAATTGAAAAATGCACTGATAAATGCCCCTGTCTTGGCAGCTCCCAATCCAACTAAACGTTTTCTTGTTCACACAGACGCTTCTATGTTTGGATTGGGGGCAGTACTGAGTCAAGTCGGGGCCGATGGCGGGGAACATCCAGTGGCTTACATCAGTCGCAAACTGTTACCTCGAGAAGTAAGCTACGCCGCCATCGAAAAGGAATGCCTGGCTGTGGTGTGGGCCCTAAAGAAGCTACAACCCTATTTATATGGACAGCCCTTTTCCTTGCTCACGGATCACAACCCGTTAGTCTGGCTGAACCGGGTGGCTGGAGACAACGCCAGGCTGCTGCGCTGGAGTTTGGCGCTACAGCCTTTTGACTTTAATATCCAGTACCGGCCGGGTAAGCAGAATGGAAATGCTGACGGGTTGTCAAGACAAACTGACTTAGAGAAATGATCCGTGAGCCCCCGGACATCCCCAAGCCGATCCGTGTTGGATCAGACTGTGTATGCCGGCTTGTGGGCAAGGGGGAGCAGTGTAGCGGATTGGTACCGGGCTGTCCCACGACATGTATGAGAATAAGTGTATTTGGTCATATGGCTGGTTTAATGTGTATGTACATGTATAGAAAGCATGGTATCCGGGTATAATGACAGTTAAATGTATGTAAAGAATTGTATTCCTCTAGTTGTTCGGTAGAATCATTCAAATAAAACAAGGGAATGAAACTACCGAACAACCAGACCACCCAGGAATGAGTGTGCCTCCAATTACCGTTTGCAACAATGTTGCAAACAGGTAATTGGCAATCAGTGCAGTGTGGTCTTTGTCCTCTGGGTGGCCGCCATTCGGGAAACAAACACGTGGCGGCGGCCATCTTAAACTACCGAACAGCGGTGTTTTGCCGTCGAGTGTCTGGAACTAAAATCGGACACTTGACTAGGCAAACACCGCTGAGACCTCCATACTTCCAGAAATTCGTATGGAAACTACCGAATGACCCGCCGTTCGGTAGAAAGAGCCCCATAAACAAGGGAATTCATTCAAACCCTCTCCAGGCTCTATAACACAGGCAATTCGCCTGTTTTCATTCCCTTGTTTGTGACCGACCGCAGGGCCAAAATGCATGGAACTGTTTTCGGATACTTTACCCATGCGGTCGGTCAAATCTTTGGAACCCCATATCTCACGAACCATTCATCCGAATGGGCTAATTTTTAAGTATGTTGGTCCCCCAGAATAGAGCTATCTGGGGATGTTGGATTTGTGGATGTACCCCAAGTATTTAGGGTACATCCAAAACTCGGGGAAAACTGTGTACACAATAAGGGGATTATGATGCTAGAGGAGGGGAGGAGATCTGTGGGAGGTTACTACTTAGAGATTGGATAATGTCTTAAGTGTTAGAACCTCCTCCCTTGCATGGGAGAGGGCTTTATAAGGAACTGTGGAATAAAGCTTGTCAGTCTACTCCTGAAACTGTGTGTCGTCCAGTTATTGGGATTGCGATGGGGATACTGCTGTATTACTTTACCTGCTGGAAACCTTGCCTATGGACTTAACATCACCTTGTTCCTGAGCCTCACTGGAATCTCTAGTGGAGAATAGCTGTGCAAGATCGGCTCTCCGCTACATTGGTTGGCAGCGGTGGGATCCAAACTCACAGAGGAACAAGCGTAAATGGAGTACGGATGGAGATTGATTTTTCTGCGCTAAAACGCTCCACGCTAAAGGACCTCCTAGAGGCAAGGGGTATACAAGCCAGCAATAAGAAGAAAGCAGTACTTGTTACAGAACTCATGGCAGAGTACAGAATGGAGGGCGATTCAGTTCCGGCACAGAGGGAGCCGGGAGGAACACCACAAGGATCGGAATTCCAGAGGCAGGTTCAGTTCAGGCTATCCTTTTATGGGGAAAACCCCCCAACAGAAATTGTTACCAGGACAATGGCCGAGGTACAAGAATTCATCCTAAGGACACAGGCACCAGAACAAAGCTCTGCAATTAATGTGCCACAGGAAGGTAAGCCTAAAATACCATACCAGGCTTTTAAAACATATGTGGAGGCAGAGGAAGATATAGACGCTTTCCTGCAAGACTTTGAAAGACTGTGTGCACTGCATAAAATTAACGCAGAGGACTGGGTACCTATTTTGGCCGGAAGGTTAACCGGGAGGGCAGCAGAGGCATATCGGACTGTACCTAATGACGAAATAAGGAATTACAGTAAAGTGAAAGAAATTATACTCGCCAGGTATGCTATAACACCCGAGGCATACCGGCGGAGGTTCCGGGATCTAAAGAAAACAGAGAAGGACTCGCACGCAGAGTGGGCATGCCGATTACAGGGGGCAGCGCTCGGGTGGGTGCAAGCTAGCAAGGCACGTTCTATGGAGGATGTAATACAAATGTTGCTGATGGAGCAGTTCTATGAGGGAGTAACCAATGAGGTCCAGGAATGGGTAAGGGACAGAAACCCTACTTCCCTTACCGAGGCGGCTAGGAAAGCGGATGACTACCTGGATGCACGCAGGTCACAAAAACCTGCAGCTCCAAAAGCAACCTTTAAAACATTCGGGGGAAACAACTACACCCCAGCTCCACCGAGACCGCTACCACCACCTCCACCACCCGCTGCACAGCCCCGGTTCCGACAACCCACCGCTGGCCCCTGTCATCACTGCCAGAAGTGGGGACATTATAAAAGGGAATGCCCACAGCTACGGGACCGTTCCACCTGGATTCGTCCAGGCCCACCTCCACCCAGGGCGGCCGCAGCCCACCACTACCAGGACCTAGTCACCACCCCATATGGTTCCGCAGTCCCCATTACTACTGTGGAACAATGGGAGGTACTGCACGAGGCAGATCCGGTCCAGGCCAATGTGGATAATTTACGGCACCATCGACAGACGGTATATCTGAATGGTACAGCAGTCCGGGGATTACGAGATTCGGGAGCCACCATCACTTTGGTACAGAGCCACCTGATTTCAGATCAGGCAAAACTGAACAAAACTGTTGCCGTCCGGGTAGCTGGGGGAGCAGTGTACCGGCTACCTACAGCAAGGGTACATTTACATTGGGGAGCGGGGGCAGGGGAAGTGGAGGTGGGGTTGATGCCACATTTACCGGCGGAGGTTTTATTGGGGAACGATCTGGGGAGGCTCACTTCTGCTTTTGAGCCCCAGTCACCCACCACAGGAGAGGTCAACCCTGTAGTCACCCGACAACAGGCCCGCACCCAGGACCACAACACACTGCCGGAGGTCCAGGTAAGCAACCCTACCCCCCCTCTAGAATGTGTCCCCTGGGCTCCACCTAATGAATTTGTAGCTGAAGTCGCAACAGACCCCACGCTTCAGGTGTATAGGGACAAGGTTGGCACGGGTTCCCCCGGGGCGGAGGGAGAGAAGTTTATCTGGGATAAACAACTTTTATACAGGGAAACAACCAAACAGATTACGGGGTTAGACCCGATAGCGAGGAGACAATTAGTGGTACCACAGCGGTACCGGGCTGAATTACTCCGGATAGCGCATGATATTCCGCTATCCGGACATCTAGGGGTTAGTCGCACCAGGTACAGACTAACCCAGAGTTTCTTCTGGCCAGGGATTAGCCAGGAAGTACGCAGATATTGCACGACTTGCGATACCTGCCAGAGAGTGGGAAAAAGGGGGGATCGCAGGAAGGCTAAACTTCACCCCTTACCCATAATAGAGGAACCTTTTAGCCGAATAGCGGTGGATCTGATAGGCCCCCTCAATAAAGTTAGCCCGTCAGGAAAACGGTATATTTTAACGGTCGTAGATTATGCCACCAGGTATCCAGAAGCAGTGGCTCTGACCAACATCCACGCTGAGACGGTCGCGGATGCCCTCATGCGGATATTCTCCCGGATGGGATTACCCAGGGAGATTATCTCGGATCAGGGTACCAAGTTTACCGCAGAATTCACCCAACACCTCTGGAGGATCTGTGGCATTAAGCCTATTATCAGCGCCCCTTACCACCCCCAGACGAACGGGCTCTGCGAACGATTCAATGGTACCTTGAAGCAGATGCTCCGAACCTTCGCAGAGACCCACAAGGACTGGGAACGATTCCTGCCGCACCTCCTATTTGCATACCGGGAGGTGCCGCAGGAATCCACAGGGTTCTCCCCGTTTGAATTATTGTTTGGAAGGAGGGTCCGAGGCCCATTGGATCTTATTAGAGAGCATTGGGAGGGAGACCGGAGCACAGATGGCACTCCCATCCTACCATATGTGTTGGCCTTTCGGGACCGCCTAGAAGCGTTGACCAAGTCGGTACGGGAAAACCTTCAGGAGGCCCAGACCCGCCAGCGTACATGGTATGATCGGGGAGCCAGGGACCGTAGCTTTCAGGTCGGGCAGAAGGTACTAATTTTAAAACCTGTCCGACATGATAAGTTACAGGCCGCCTGGCAGGGCCCATATAAGGTGGTGGAGCAAAGATGCGATACCACCTATATTATCGGCCCCTGCACAGGGACTGGGGGGCGACGCATGCTCCATGTGAACATGCTGAAGCCCTACCACGAGCGTACTGAGGAGGTAACCGCCATCTGTGCCCCTAACACGGAAGAGTTTGACAGCTTACCCCTCCCCGATTTGCTGGGGGATGGGCAGCTGTCCGGAGATTTAGGGGAGGTTACGCTGGGAGATCGGCTGAGCCCACAGGAGCGGATCGAGGTACAGCAACTATTGGAAGAGAAACGCGACACGTTCTCTAATGTACCTGGATACACGCCTCTGGCAACTCACCGGGTCGAGACCCCAGGGCAACTACCCATGCGCCAGACGCCATACCGCATTCCAGAAGCGGTACGGGCAAACATGCGTAAGGAGATCGACGAAATGCTCCAACTGGGGGTGATTGAACTCTCAGACAGTCCTTGGGCATCTCCTGTAGTCCTCGTACCAAAGCGAGACGGTACGACCCGCTTCTGCGTGGACTATAGGAGATTGAACGAGAAGACTGTATCTGACGCCTATCCGATGCCCCGGATAGACGAGTTACTGGACAGAATGGCCAGGGGCCAATACCTCACCACTATTGACTTGTGTAAAGGGTATTGGCAAATCCCCCTGGCCCCAGACGCCATCCCGAAGTCGGCCTTTGTCACCCCATTTGGCTTGTACCAGTTTAAGGTCATGCCATTTGGGATGAAAAACGCCCCAGCCACCTTCCAAAGGATGGTGGATCGACTCCTAGATGGATTCCAGGACTATACATGTGCCTACCTGGACGATATTGCTATTTTTAGCAATACGTGGCAGGAACACTTAGCTCACATCGGAGCTGTACTAGATAGGATAAGGGAAGCAGGTCTGACCTTGAAGCCGGCCAAGTGTAGTATCGGCATGGCTGAGGTACAATACCTGGGACATAGAGTAGGGTGCGGTAAACAAAAACCCGAACCCGCCAAAGTAGAGGCTGTAGCCCAGTGGCCCACCCCTAGGACTAAGACCCAGGTTTTAGCGTTTCTAGGGACAGCAGGGTATTACCGGAAGTTTGTTCCCAATTATAGCGCCCTGGCCAAACCCCTCACTGACCTGACCCGTAAGAACCTTCCCCGCCAAGTAAACTGGACCCCGGAGTGTGAGCAGGCATTCCAACAATTGAAAAATGCACTGATAAATGCCCCTGTCTTGGCAGCTCCCAATCCAACTAAACGTTTTCTTGTTCACACAGACGCTTCTATGTTTGGATTGGGGGCAGTACTGAGTCAAGTCGGGGCCGATGGCGGGGAACATCCAGTGGCTTACATCAGTCGCAAACTGTTACCTCGAGAAGTAAGCTACGCCGCCATCGAAAAGGAATGCCTGGCTGTGGTGTGGGCCCTAAAGAAGCTACAACCCTATTTATATGGACAGCCCTTTTCCTTGCTCACGGATCACAACCCGTTAGTCTGGCTGAACCGGGTGGCTGGAGACAACGCCAGGCTGCTGCGCTGGAGTTTGGCGCTACAGCCTTTTGACTTTAATATCCAGTACCGGCCGGGTAAGCAGAATGGAAATGCTGACGGGTTGTCAAGACAAACTGACTTAGAGAAATGATCTGTGAGCCCCCGGACATCCCCAAGCCGATCCGTGTTGGATCAGACTGTGTATGCCGGCTTGTGGGCAAGGGGGAGCAGTGTAGCGGATTGGTACCGGGCTGTCCCACGACATGTATGAGAATAAGTGTATTTGGTCATATGGCTGGTTTAATGTGTATGTACATGTATAGAAAGCATGGTATCCGGGTATAATGACAGTTAAATGTATGTAAAGAATTGTATTCCTCTAGTTGTTCGGTAGAATCATTCAAATAAAACAAGGGAATGAAACTACCGAACAACCAGACCACCCAGGAATGAGTGTGCCTCCAATTACCGTTTGCAACAATGTTGCAAACAGGTAATTGGCAATCAGTGCAGTGTGGTCTTTGTCCTCTGGGTGGCCGCCATTCGGGAAACAAACACGTGGCGGCGGCCATCTTAAACTACCGAACAGCGGTGTTTTGCCGTCGAGTGTCTGGAACTAAAATCGGACACTTGACTAGGCAAACACCGCTGAGACCTCCATACTTCCAGAAATTCGTATGGAAACTACCGAATGACCCGCCGTTCGGTAGAAAGAGCCCCATAAACAAGGGAATTCATTCAAACCCTCTCCAGGCTCTATAACACAGGCAATTCGCCTGTTTTCATTCCCTTGTTTGTGACCGACCGCAGGGCCAAAATGCATGGAACTGTTTTCGGATACTTTACCCATGCGGTCGGTCAAATCTTTGGAACCCCATATCTCACGAACCATTCATCCGAATGGGCTAATTTTTAAGTATGTTGGTCCCCCAGAATAGAGCTATCTGGGGATGTTGGATTTGTGGATGTACCCCAAGTATTTAGGGTACATCCAAAACTCGGGGAAAACTGTGTACACAATAAGGGGATTATGATGCTAGAGGAGGGGAGGAGATCTGTGGGAGGTTACTACTTAGAGATTGGATAATGTCTTAAGTGTTAGAACCTCCTCCCTTGCATGGGAGAGGGCTTTATAAGGAACTGTGGAATAAAGCTTGTCAGTCTACTCCTGAAACTGTGTGTCGTCCAGTTATTGGGATTGCGATGGGGATACTGCTGTATTACTTTACCTGCTGGAAACCTTGCCTATGGACTTAACATCACCTTGTTCCTGAGCCTCACTGGAATCTCTAGTGGAGAATAGCTGTGCAAGATCGGCTCTCCGCTACAGATAGTATGGAAGAATCTCTCAGAAAACATTTCTACATACCAAGATTGTCCAACTTAACTAAAGCCATTGTACGAAGATGTGTAACATGTGCTAAAAATAATGCAAGGCAAGGACCAGTAAAGCCACCAGGAGTTCAGTATAGTGGGGGACTCCCTATGTCCGATCTACAAATTGACTATACAGTTATGCCTAAATCCGGTGGACATCGCTACCTACTAGTAGTTGTGTGCACCTATTCAGGCTGGGTAGAAGCATGTCCTACTCGTACAGAGAAAGCAGGAGAAGTTGTGCGATTCCTGCTACGAGAAATAATACCCCGATATGGACTACCATGCTCTATAGGATCGGATAATGGTCCAGCCTTTGTTCACCAGTGCCTACAACAACTGACTCATATGCTTGGTATTAAGTGGAGGCTTCATACGGCATATAGACCTCAGAGTTCTGGTAAAGTAGAGAAAATGAATAGAACTATTAAGAACCAGTTGGCAAAGATGTGTCAGGAAACTCAGCTTAAGTGGAATGTTCTTTTGCCTATAGCTCTGTTACATATTCGAAGTACACCTACCAGAAGGATGGGTCTCTCACCTTTTGAAATCATGTATGGGCGTCCACCTCCCGTACTTGGTAACTTAAGGGGGGATTTGAGTCAGTTGGGAGAAGGAATTACTCGGCAGCAGGTTGTAGAGTTGGGTAAAACTATGGAGGAGGTACAGAAATGGGTACAAGATAGATTACCTGTGAATATTTATCCCCCTGTTCATAGTTACCATCCAGGAGATCAAGTGTGGATTAAAGAGTGGAATAATATACCGTCAGGGCCTAAGTGGAGGGGTCCGTATGTTGTTCTTTTGTCTACCCCTACAGCAATAAAGGTGGCTGAAGTGACTCCGTGGATTCATCACTCCAGGGTTAAACCAGCAGCAGTAGATTCTTGGCAAGTTACACCAGATCCAGAGAATCCCTGCAAGATCCGGTTAAAGCGCACGACTCAGTCGGAGTGACGAGGAGACATTTGGATTACAATTATATTTAAAGAGATTGGTAAGTGAGTGTTTTGACGGCCATAATAACGCCTGACCACTCACCAACGTATTAAAAGCCAGGGTGTCTCGAAGGGACCCCCGTGAAGACGAGCAGAACTCCATTCCCTGCAGCCCTTACATCCTGGAAGCTGAGGTGCCATCGCACGGACGAAGACTGAGGATGAAGGCGTCGAAAGAAGTGTTATTGATAATGTTTATTTATGTGTCTTTTTATGTTCAGGAAGGTAGAGGTACCGACACTCCTAGCTGTGAGGTTTGCATTAAGACTACTATAACAGGTAATCATATTTCCCAGACCCTAATTTGGCATTCACAATATGAGTGTAAGGGATATGTGTCTAGGTGTAGATACCTAGGAATAGAATATAGTGTATGCCATTTAGGAGTAGGAGAACCTAAGTGCTTCAATCCGGAGTATCAACCCCGTACAATTTGGTTGACCCTCAGGAATGGAGATCCACAGGGGACCCTAATAAATAAGACTGTGTTAGAAACCGTACATACTTCGGGTGTTCTGCTATTTGATGCATGTAAAGCCTACATGCATCAAGTGGTAGAAAGTGGTAGAAAGCCGTGGAATGTATGTGGGGATCTTAAGTGGGAGAGAACGTATGGGTCTAACGATAAATATATTTGTCCCAGTAGTAAAAACAAGTACGTGAGTCCGAGATGCCCAGATAAGGAATATAATTATTGCCCATATTGGTCTTGTGTGGGGTGGGCAACTTGGGGACAGACAGCAGACAAGGATATGATTGTTACTAAGTTGCCTACCAAACCATATTGTAAGTCTATGGAATGTAACCCAGTCCATATACTTCTAAATAATCCTGAACAATTCTTAGATAGGTTCAGTAACTTATTTGGGTTTCAGATATATGGGACGGGTTTAGATCCTGGGACAATATTGTTTATAGGGATAGAGACCGATACCATAGCATCCCAAACTCATCAGGTTTTCCATTCTTTTTATGAAGAGATGAGTGTAGATAATAAGATCCCCCATAATGCTAAAAACCTGTTTATAGACTTAGCTGAGAGTATTGCTGGTAGTCTTAATGTGACCAACTGCTATGTGTGTGGAGGTACTAACATGGGAGACCAATGGCCTTGGGAAGCAAAGGAGGTAATGTCCGGTTCTGAGGCAATTGAACAAATAATATCTTCACAAGCCGATTATCAGATGAGTGTTAGAGGTAAATCCGAGTGGAGATTAAAAACCTCCATCATAGGTTATATTTGCATAGCAAGGAAAGGAATAATGTTTAATACTTCTGTAGGAGAATTAACTTGTCTAGGGCAAAAAGCTTATGATGACAATACAAAGAATACAACTTGGTGGTCGGCTTCAAATGTCTCAGAACCACCCAACCCGTTTGCAAGATATGCCAATTTAAAGGACGTATGGTTTGACTTATCCATCACAACTAGTTGGAAAGCCCCAGCAAATTTGTACTGGATCTGTGGTAAGAAGGCCTATTCGGAGTTACCACAGGACTGGGAAGGGGCATGTGTGTTAGGTATGCTCAAACCATCCTTCTTCTTGCTGCCTATTGAAACAGGTGAGACTTTGGGAGTTAAAGTGTATGATGTGAATCATAGGAAGAAAAGAGGACCCATAGAGATAGGCGCCTGGGAAGATGATGAATGGCCTCCCCAGCGTATCATAGATTATTATGGGCCAGCCACTTGGGCAGAGGATGGTACTTTCGGATATAGAACCCCAATATATATGCTCAACCGCATCATAAGGTTACAGGCGGTGTTTGAGATAATTACTAATGAGACCTCACAAGCGCTCAATCTTCTAGCGAAGCATAATACCAGGATGAGGACAGCAGTTTACCAGAATAGATAAGCCTTGGATTACCTATTGGCAGTAGAGGGAGGTGTATGTGGGAAGTTTAACCTGAGCAATTGCTGTCTTCAAATAGATGACGAAGGGCAAGCAATAGCTGAGCTTACTAGCCATATGGTTAAACTAGCGCATGTGCCTACTCAGGTATGGAAAGGGTATAATCCAAGTAGTTGGTTTGGTAACTGGTATGAGCAGTTTGGAGGGCTTAAGGCATTGGTAGGCGGAGTCATGCTGATTTTAATGTTGTGTCTACTCCTACCATGTCTTATTCCTTTAGTAGTTAGGTCTGTGCAGAGCGTTATAGAAAATATAGCAGAGAGAAAGGCTGCTGCACAGATAATGGCCATATATAAATATAAGGCTCTAAATCAGGGAGAACCAATGCAGGAAGAGGAATGTTGAGGGATTCACATCATCAAAAAGTCTGATCTGGTTCATGGCAACCTGAGGTATATGCAAACTAAGGTTAAGTGATGCCTCAGTAATTGTGAAATATCAGAGGCATCAAAGGGGGGAATGTGGTGGAATCTCGGTAAAAATAAATTTAGTAGGCCGAGATTACCACGTGGCATGTGTACGTGCATATACTGGCGTATCGGTCGGTTGGTTGCACGTGGCAAAGATACGATCAGTAGTGTACGGAGCATGTGCGAGAATACCGGATATAGTATTCCCCTCCTCCATTGTGCTGGACAAGCCATGCGGTCAAGCAGGAAGTTAGTTCTTGTTCGTTTTGATTGGTTAAGAGAATGTGCGGGTGGAGCTTATTATGGGAGGAGTTTTGTGCCGATATAAGGAGCCTGCACTATTGTCCGGGGCTCAGAACTTGTTGTATTTTGGTGATATTAGTCCCTCTGAGTCCCGATCTGTGAACCGAATAAAGAATCTCTTCCTTCCTGAAGAAACCTGTGTCCATCTCTCTGTGCTTGGCTTCCGTCAGTTTCTCCGGTATCAAGAGGACCTCTTTAGTTTAAATATGAAAAAAATACTAGTCCTTTCTCAAGGTCTTGAGCTGCAATAGGGGAGCGCACAGCACAGTACTCCTCCTCCTGCCATTCACTGCATGTAGCACTGAGGGTACCCACAGTCTGACAGAGCTTTCTAAGAACAATGAGCCCTTCCTGTAAGACTGGGTACCACTGCCCACTCAGCCAGGAGGGGAGGGGGATGAGACACATGGATTAGCTGGGGGGTGATGAGACATGTAGGATGTAGGTACTGGGGGCAAAATGAGACACATGGAGGTGCTGGGGGAGGGAGAATGAGGCACATGGAGGAGCTGAGGGGAGGGGCAATGAGACACATGGAGGAGAAGAGGGGCAATGAGACACATGGAGGAGCTGAGGGGAGGGGCAATGAGACACATGGAGGAGCTGAGGGGAGGGGCAATGAGACACATGGAGGGGCTGAGGAGAGGGGCAATGAGACACATGGAGGAGCCTGGGGAGAGGGGGAATGAGACACATGGGGAGGGAGGGGATGAGACACATGGGGAGGGATGAGACACATGGGGAGGGAGGGGGAGGGATGAGACACATGGGGAGGGAGGGATGAGACACATGGGGAGGGAGGGATGAGACACATGGGGAGGGAGGGATGAGACACATGGGGAGGGAGGGGGAGGGATGAGACACATGGGGAGGGAGGGGGGGAATGAGACACATGGGGAGGGGGGGGAATGAGACTCATGGGGAGGGAGGCAATGAGACACATGGGGAGGGAGGGGGGAATGAGACACATGGGGAGGGAGGGGGGAATGAGACACATGGGGAGGGAGGGGGGGAATGAGACACATGGGGAGGGAGGGGGGAATGAGACACATGGGGAGGGGGGAATGAGACACATGAGGAGGGAGGGGGGAATGAGACACATGGGGAGGGGGGAATGAGACACATGGGGAGGGGAATGAGACACATGGGGAGGGAGGGGGAAATGAGACACATGGGGAGGGAGGGGGAAATGAGACACATGGGGAGGGGGGGGAAATGAGACACATGGGGAGGGGGGAAATGAGACACATGGGGAGGGGGGGAAATGAGACACATGGGGAGGGGGGAAATGAGACACATGGGGAGGGGGGGAAATGAGACATGGGGAGGGGGGGAAATGAGACACATGGGGAGGGGGGGAATGAGACACATGGGGAGGGGGGAATGAGACACATGGGGAGGGGGGATGAGACACATGGGAGGGGGGAGAATGAGACACACGGGGAGGGGGAAATGAGACACATGGGGAGCGGGGTAGGGGGGGAAGAATGACGCACATGGGGAGGGGGATTGAGACAGGTGGATAGCAGAGAATGAGACACATGGAGAGCATGGGTGAGGGAGAATGAGTGCAAGGAGGGGGGAGAGATTAAGACACATGGAGGGCCTGGGTGGGAAATTAGACACTTGGAGAAGCTGGGGGTTGAAAATGACTTCACAGTTGCCCCATAAGGTTTGGCCGACATCCTGATGATTCGGCCTCCGGTGCGGCAGTAGGGAATTGTCACGTGGTAGGACATTATGATAGCACAGCGATGGTTGCTAGTTACGCTTTGCTTCCATCAGTCTGCATAATTCTGTAAACCTTAAGTATTCTCCGTAATAATATCTACCGGAAGTCATGCAAAATTTACCTGTTTGGACCATATATGAAAAGTCATAGTTATGAGGGAACTTGTGAGTAAAGGATTTAAAGAAAGACTAAACATCAAAGTTGTTCCCTAATACTAATAAACATACATTTTAGTGAACCCAGCGATTAGCAAGCCCTGAAATAAAAACAGCTTCCTTGTATCATTGAAACAACGCGCCAACCCACATTCAGACATTCTCGTTTGCCAGTTAGTAAGATGGCGACCAAAGCGTGACTGTGTATGTGACGTTTATATTCTGCGCCGGTAGGGGATTTTGATACAACACCGTGTTAAAAACCTACCGCAAGTCTTACTTCAAGGTGAGCGTGTGTATTCTTTATATAAACGACGAAGCTATAACCAAATTAAATACGGAAAATTTTAAATTTTCCGCCGGACAAAGACATTACACCTATAATTGTTCACAATCTGTGTGATGCGGCAGTGGTAACATGTATTTATTTAAATAACTGCAATCGAGCTGAACAATTGGTTTGATAATAAATACCAGAAAATATTTTATGTAAATTTTTGCGTTTGAAAAAGTTTTTTAAAGTAGAATTTCTTATCATATTAGTTCAAATTTGGGGAACTGGTAAATCACTGATAAGCCTCATTATGAGTAGTGCCAAATGTGTGATTTTGCACAATACACTATTAAAAGTTAGGGATGGATTTGTGTTTTATTTTATTTTTTGGAAAACATGAATTATTTTTAAATTTGTCACATGTGTTTGTATAGCATTTATCAACAGATGTCCAAACATGCACATGAGTAAGCCTGACTGACTGAAGCATTGTGGTGTGAGGACATTGTTGTAGTGTTTACACGTAATCTGTGTTTTATACATACATGCAGTGAACCTCTCTCCCCAAAATTTTAATGGCCTTTACTTAAAGGACCACTATAGGCACCCAGACCACTTCAGCTCAATGAAGTGGTCTGGGTGCCAGGTTCATCTAGGATTAACCCCCTTAAGGACGCAGCTTCAAAAACTGGACTTACCCTTAAGGACACAAGCATTTTTTGCTGTTTGTGTTCAACCTCTGTTTGCATTTTTATTATTTATTACACCAACACATGTTATATATCGTTTTTTAAAGGACAAAAAGGGCTTTAATCTGATGTGACCTATACATATATAAATTCTTATTTATTATTAAAAAAAATCCCAAAAAATGAAAAAAAAATGAAATAAATTATTTTTTTTCACAGTTTAGGCAATAATAACGTGTGTATAATAAGTGCAGCTTAAGGAAAGTAATTTAAAAAATATTCAATTAGTAGTTCTGATTTTCAGAGTACATAATATGTCTAGGATTTCAGCTTATTTTGAAAGTTACAGGTCACAAAATACAAGGAGTAAAAACTTTTTTTAATGTGGAGCAATTTTAGAATTTGGCATGTTTGTCTTGTAAGCTTAATAGCCATCACAGAAAGCAAAATTGCTGCACAAAAGTATATATTTATATAAAGCACATATCACAGGCTATTTACCAAAGGGTATTCTGACACTTTTTACGTAGCCATTTCGCTGCCAATCTCTGCTAAATCGTGTAGTAAAATTGTGTTTTTTTCAGATTTCTAACATACACACATAAAACAAGGATTTTTAATGTGTATTTCATAAAGTTGATATATACTACTGCTGTAGAAAACCCCATATTGTTTTCAGCCATATCAACAGAGTAAAATGATACCCCCAATCTATGTCCTTGCCACTATCCTGTGAAGTTATAGTGCCATAAAAGAGACCTGACCATTTCAGTTTTCACAGTGATAATTTTGATAGATGAATTTGATGGAGCAAGTCTCATTTTGGGGCATTGTAGCAGTTTAACTGTTGAATTTATCCCTCAATGACCTACCATTGGTGAAAGTAGACACTACAGTGTATCTCATATGGTATATATTGTGCCTTAGCGTGATGCCATTTTTTTCACCAGTTTATGTCAAACTTTGTGGTAAAATATTTTTTTTGCATTTTTTACGTGCACATTAAATTTTTTGGGGTCATTTTTCAAGTCTGGTATGTGCCACTGTGATCAAAACCCCATAATTATGCTCAGCAAACTCTTCTGAATAAAACAATACCCCCAATGTATGTCTTTGACACTATCCTGTGAAGCTACAGTGCCTTAAACGAGTCCTGACCATTACAGTTTTTACAATTAGAATTTTGATAAATGGATTTGGTGTGTCTATATCACATTTTAGGGCATTGTAGCAGTTTGACAGTTAAAATTACTCCTTAAATGCATACCATTTGTGAAAGTAGACACCACGGGCTATGTCATATGGTATATTTTGAGCTTTATTATACAGTTATGTTAGCACCAATTACTTTCAAATGTTATCATATTGTTTTATTTTTGCATTTTTATACACACATGTTGTATTTTAGTAGTTAATTTTGGAATCTTGATATATGTTACTGTAAATTAAATCACGAAATTATTCTCAGCTATATTTCCTGAGTACAAAATTACCCCCTTTGTACACCTTAGCCAGGTTTTTGTGAAAAAATACAGGGCTAAAATCATACCCGGCCCATTACAGGTTTTTTTAAATGGCAAATTGACGAATGGTCATCGTTTCATTTTGGGGCATTTTAGTCGCTCATATATTTAAATAACGCCACCAATGCATACCATTTACAAAAGTGGACAACATGGGGACCCTCATATAAATATTATAAGCTTTATTGAAGTGACATTTTGTTACCATTTTGTTTCAAAGTTTGTGGTATTCATTTTTATTTTAGCATTTTTACATACACATAGTATTTCTGATGATTATTTTTTAAATATCCTGTTTCCCACTGTCATAAAATTATCTTAGCTGTACTCAGCAACATCTTCTCAGTACAAATATACCCCATATGCATATCTTTGGAAAGTAGCGATCTTAATATTAATCTAAATCTCTACTCCCCAACCAAGCCCTAATTCTAAACCAAATCCTAAATCTAACCCTCAATCTAATAATAAACCATTACCACAGTCCTAACCCATAACGTAATCCCATGTGTAACCCTAATTATAACCTTAATCCAAATCTCAATCCTACCTTTAGCAATAGTGTTAAAATTATTCCCCCTGCTGGTGTCAGCCGAGGAATTCCCTTGCTATATTCAGCAAGGGGTGCCCGTGCTGACCCTAATCCTAATCTGAACCATAATCTGAATCCTAATCTGAAACATAATCCCAATACTACAATTAATTATAAACCTAATCTCAAACATAAACTTAATAATAAACCTGATAATAAATCTAGTACTTATGCTAAACCGAATAATAATCCTTAATTGTAATCCTTAATTTAATCTTAACTGGAACATCTTGACTGGAACATCTGGGACCGAAACTGAGGCCCTGGAAAGGAGCCAAGCCAGTAACCTGAGATGTCCTTGCAACACTAGAGAATGTGAGTTCCCGCTGGGATCCAGGAGGAGGTCTGGTGAAGTAGGAAGTCATCTCGGATAGTCTATAGACATTTCCATGAGTGTGGGGAACCATCGGATTGAGAAAGTACAGGGCAGAGAGAATCTCTTAATGCTTAACAGTAGCAAGCAAAGGGAGAGCAATGCACTTGATAAACAGTATGGAGAAAACATAAATTAGACACGTTACAACAAAATAACTGGTATCTGACAGAGAGAAATTAAAATGTACTTGGCTGAGGAGGCAGCAGCAAAGAAAGTGAGTGGCTTGGTCGCATGGGGGTTTATGATACAGAGAGCATTCTTAATGAATGTATTGTTATGTGTTAACCCTGTGAGGGTATATGTTAAAGTTTTTTTCTATGAATATGTCAGTATCCTTTCTTTGCTTCTCAGGAATAAAGAAAGAGAGAAGCATAATATAAACCTCCATATCTTTTAATAAAATCTATTAATTAATCATGGCAGCTTCTTTACACTTTCTCCTCAATTAATTTGATTTTTTTTCAGTCCACTTGTGAGTTTTATGGTGGTCAACTTGTTTATAAATGTTTGGGGGCGGGTTCCTCAGTCACCAAAGTGGGGAAATATTTAAAGCAGCACTATAGTGTTAGGAATACAAATCTATATTCTTAATATAGTGTCCCAGTCCTTGGGTCTAAATAGCCCCTTCACTCATTTACCATTTAAAAATAAAAAAAAGTTTTATTTAGCGCTGAAACTCCCTCTGTGCTGCACACCTCCCTGCTTTCTGCAATGTCATGAAGGAGGTATGGCCTCCTTCATGCTGATCCAACCAGTGCTCTTCTAGAGGAGCATTGGGGACTTAATACACATGCGTGGCAAGTGCCACACGTGCATTCAAACTTCTCTATAGGAAAGCATTGAGTAAGTTGCTTTCCTACAGGGATCTTCCACAGCCAAAAGAGCTGGATATAACCCTACAATGTAAACATTTCATTTTCCAAACAACTGCAGTGTTTTCTTTGCAGAGTTTTAAAGACTGGGAAACTGCACCCAGACCACATTCAATTAGTTGACTTTAAAGGAACACTGTAGGGTCAGGAACACAAACATGTATTCCTGACCTTAGAGTGTTAAAATGTCTTGTGCTCTAAATATAATAAAATCTTAAATTTATTTCAGTCTGCTGTTGCTTTGCCCCCTTTTTTCCTTCTTAGTTGGCATCATCATAAGTGTTGATCAAAGCCAATCGCCATGCTTTCCCATAGGAAAGCATTAGATTAGTGGAGACGGTCAAGGAGGCAGATCAGGGGCAGAGCAAGCACAAGCCAAACATAGCCCTGGCCAATAAGATTCTCCTCATAATGAATCAGTGCATCTCTATGAGGAAAGTTCAGTGTCTCCATGCAGAGGGTGGAGATACTGAATGTCAGTCCTGCCCCAGGAAGCAGTTATCCCTAGGCTGTAATGTAATAATGATTCTACTCCCCAGAACAAATACAATAAGGTGTAGTTTAGACTCAATGAAAGTGGATTTGTCACAAACAAATTAAATTTTAAAGGAACACTGTAGGGTTAGGGACACTGTAACGGATCACCTGGCACCACGACTGAGTACCACTGTTAACGGATGCTTTGTTAACTCAATTATCTCCCAAGCAGAGGGGAGGAATTTACTGAATATTAATGGGAGTGTTTAACTTTGTGAATGTACACTATTGGCTGTTGAATGTATTTTTCGGTGCCCCACAAAGTAAACATGGGTGGTAACCTTGTGGGAAAAGTTGCATAAAAGGCCAGCCTGGCACATTAAACCCTCAGATCTGCTTAACCCTTAATACGTAGCCTCGTCTCGTGTTTGTAGGGAACTGCTATATTCACACTGGGGATTGCTATACTTTGTATACTACCCTGGGCTCTTGTGACTATAGTATCCCTTTAACATGGCTATGGTCCTGCAAGTGTAGTTTCAGTATATTGACGTGTGATTTTGTGGAAGTTTTGCATTTGTTGACTTAGCTAGAATGATTATCTAACTGAAACTGTTAAAAGATTTTTATGTATTGTTGCTTTTTCTCTAGTGATTAAAAATGTCAGCTCCAACAGCAAAGGAAAGAAAGGCATGCTGGGATGCACGAGACCAGTACTGGCATTGCTTGGACAGTAATAGAGATGATGATGCAAAGTGCCAAGCGCTCCGACATTGTTTTGAAAGCCGTTGTCCACAGCAATGGGTATGTGGGTATGGGAGGGATTGTCACTGGAACAAGAAAATGTTTTAAAAAATGTTTAGAAACCCTGAATGATTCATGTATCAAAGTATGAATACAAGTTCCAGACTTTCAAGTTTTTATGCATTTGACATGTTCATTTCCTGGCCTTTTCCGAATGGTTGGATTCCTGGTAGGAGTCTGGATGTGCAGTGAGAATCCTCTTCCACATCAGTGATATTAATTCAGTCCCTGTTTGAGTGGCATTCATCAGGAATAGGTATGAAATTGACATCTAAAGCAGGAGAGAATTGTTTTGTTTTGCCTCTCTTATGTATTTATTTTTATATGTTTTCAATACATCAAAATTGAAGCACAACAAATGATTAAGTGAACTGACTTCCTGACCCCTGCAAAGTATTCTGAAAATATTTTTGTATAGAAACATTGTTTTTAATTACTAAACTGTGTATTTTTTTTTTTTAAAACAGCTAAAATACTTTGACAAAAGAAGAGATTATTTGAAATTCAAAGAAAAACTTGAAATGGGTGAATATCAGCCTCCAGAGACACAAAAATCTTGAGTTTCACTCAGTAGAGAAAAAAACAAACAAAATACCTTTACACATGGAAGAACCTGAATATTATTTAAGTCATGGATATATCTCTTCAGTTAAATGACTGATGGATTGTTTTCAGTGTTTACTGACATGTTTAAAGATTTTATCATCGAAGGACGAAAATGAATGCAGATAACTATAATAATTCTCTAATGACTACTGTAATGATAACAGAATAATATATACAGTGGCATATATTGCTTGCATAAAATTGCAAAGTGTTTCTTAAGAACATTACTTAAACTAAACGGAAAGTGTCACTGATTGTGAAAAAATATATATTATATTTTTAGGAACTTTTCCATGTTAATAAATCAATATTCATTTCAATGAAATATTGTTAAAAAAAAAAAAAAGTTCTATAATTAATGGCTGTTTTTGGCTGGAAAAACTAATTATTTTTTATTTATTTTATTTCAACACTTCCTCGCGATTATTAACTGAAGAAATATGTGTACCATCTGTGGGAGTAGGAAAGTGAGATTTTTAAGCTAAAATAAGAACTTATTATATCAACGTGAACATGTCAGACATATACTGGACCCTCTGCTCCCCCTCCACAGTCTTCTGAGAGATGGGTGATACACTCGCTTTTCACAGATTTGTTTTGCTTGAGAAAAGGTTCATCAAGCAGGGCAAAGCTCCACCTTGATGCCGACACTCTGGCTTCATTGCCGCCATCTGAACAGAGTGACATTAGTCACTCCATATTGCTATATGTTGTTACCATAGTGCATGCGCTCTGGCTGCTATGGGTGGAGAGCAGAAAGGTGCCTTCTACTGTACCTGTCAATCAGTTCCTTGGCATAGAGTTTATTGATATGTTTAAATATTTTTTAACTGTTAGTACAATATAGAAATAAAATGTTACGCTCTTTAGAAAGAGCATGATTAGCTGGGGGGGATGGGGCAGGTTAGCTTTCTTTCACTATTTTGAGCACCTGACCGCTTAAGGGTCCCTATACACCAGGGGTTCCCAATAATTTTTTCCTGTGGTACCATTTGACATAGTGTATCAAAATCGTGAACCCCCTCCGGTAAATAATTTTATTTTCAATTTGCACCGTTTTTTGTGTGTGTCAAGGTGTGTATCTGCATTTGTATGTGCCGGTGTTTGTCAAGGTGTATGTATATGTTTGTGTGTGTCTGTCTCTGACACACAGATATATACACACACACACACATAGTGGCACAGACCTTGATACACATACTCAGATGCACACAGTGACACACACATCTTTTTTTGGAATTTACTTTTTATTGTATTTCTTCATATAAAATAAAAGGGGATACAGAAAGAAAAAAGGGGGGAGGTGCATAGAAAAAAAAAGATGTTAACAGTACACATCAAAAGAGGCAATGTTATCAAAAGAGACAATGTTATCATAGTACACATCATGAGGTATAGTCTTGTATTATACTTCTAATGAAATTGAAATATTTATTTTTAACATATTTAACTGTTGAAGAGAAAGTTCCTAATCTACTATTTCTTCCTCAGTTTTTCTCTTTCCTATTCTTTTTTTCTCTTATAGATCTTATATCATAAATATTTATTTCAACCTGAGTTTGACGATTTGTAATTCTATTATACACCATAAAAAAAAAAAAAAAAAAAAACTTTAAATCTGTGTAACTCCATAAAGAACTGACCAGGATCCATGGTCAATCATGGCGTTAGCCTGACATATCACATAGACTGCTGAATTAAGCCATTAAGTACACCCTTGGTCCATTGTGTTAACACTAAAAAGTAACATTAACATTTCACTAAAAACCTGATACATGCCTGAAATAGCTTAACTGGTGGGGGAAAAAAATTAATAAATGTATGCAATAGATCTCCAAACTGGGGGAGCTGGAAAATGATGGGAGTTATTTAGATCTATATGGATTGATAAAATACCGGGTAGAGTCCTAACAAAAAAGGAGTACTGATGCTGTCATATTGTGCAACAATAAACAAATGTTCTGCCTTCGATCTTAAAATATTTGCATATCAGACCTAAAAAAAAAAAAAAAACCACACATATTGATATTTATATTATTATATTATCCTTTGGGTTTTTGTTCATTTCCTTTCCTCTTTTTTCTTTTCCCTTTCCTTTTAGATATCTCAATTTACTTCCAATTGCTATAGTGCTCGTTAATCTTCTATTTAATTAATTTAAGTCAAGTAAAATTTTCTTGCTCCCTTTCCCTATTGAAAGTTGAGTAGGAATGTCAGGGTAGAAATTAAATGTTCAAATAATTACATTACCCAAAACCAGTAAATCGCCTGATTTCTACCCAGATACTAATTCTTATTATTAGATTCAAGGTAAGTTTGCCACATTTGGGCTATTTGTGGGCTCAGTTTTCCTATTTTTCTTTGGTTCCACATTAATAATTCATATTCTACTGTTGTCGACATTACTTCTTCAATTTCTTGTAATGAAGGTAGATCTTTGGACTTCCAATATCTAGCAATTAATATAGACCCTGTGCTCAGTAAGAGGAATATCATTTTCTTGATTATTTTAGTAGTATTAATTGGAAGTAATCGGAGCAGTATTGTTTTTGGGTCATGAGATATTTGCTGATTTGTAGTTTGTTTATTATTCTTTCAAATTTCTTCCATAATATATTCACCTCTTTACATGTCCACCAGACATGCAACATAGTGCCTCTATCTGTGTTACAGCGCCAACACCTGTCTGGTGAGTCCGGGAAGATAGTATGCAAACGGGCCGGAACCATGTACCAGCTGTACATTATTTTCCTTGTTACTTCTAAGTGCGCAGTGCTAGTAGTTAGTCCAGAATGTGCGTTAAAGATGTATTCCCATTCCCTTATTGAAAAATTCTGTTGAAGATCTTCTTGCCAATATTGCATAAATTTCCACTCTGCATTTTCCGCTGGATTGGCTAATATTTGATAGCATAAAGACAATGATTTTTTCGGAGGGCTTAATGATAGGCATTTCTCTTCAAACTTCGATATAGAGGATTGCATCGTATCTGTTCTTATACTGACCTTTTCTGTATCTAAGATCGCTTTGATTCCCGCTTTTTCCCATTTCTGATATGGAAACGTTCCATTGCAGAAGTATAAAGTCTGATTGGAGTCGCTAAGACCCATGGGTTGGCTGTACACAATTTATCTCTGTAAGTATCCCAGATTTTCACTAAATGTTTAGTAGAGGGCAACATATTTGAGTTTAATTGTCGTAGTTGTTGAGGCTTCCATAATAGTGTTGAAAGATCTTGTGATCCGCAATAATTATTTTCTATTGCCACCCATTGAGGGGTATAATTGGTTGAATGAGCACTGATAACGTTCATAAGTATAGAAGAGTGGTAATATGCCTTTACATTTGGTATCCCCATTCCTCCATTTTCTAAATTTCTCATCAATAATGTTTTAGGCATTCGCG
This sequence comes from Pelobates fuscus, assembly GCF_036172605.1. Classification (NCBI taxonomy): domain Eukaryota; kingdom Metazoa; phylum Chordata; class Amphibia; order Anura; family Pelobatidae; genus Pelobates; species Pelobates fuscus. The sequence goes on along the minus strand of NC_086318.1, from coordinate 263,601,373 downwards.
GGTGTTTGTTACCCCAGCTAAAACGAACCATAGCAGCTTGCATAGCTGTTATATATTTTTGTGGGAGTAATAAATTCAATGATCTAAAAAGGTATAATATCTTAGGTAATATTGACATTTTAAGTGCTGCTATTTTCTCTACCCAAGATAAGAACAGATTCTTCCAGGATTTTAATTGGTTATCGATTTCCTTCAGTAATTTCGTATAGTTGACTAGTAGGAGATCTTTTTCTTTTTTAGTGATTCTAATACCTAAGAATATTAAATGATCTTCTCTCTAGTCATAGGAAAAACTTCCTTTCAATCTTTCGTCTGTAGATTTAGTTGTATTGAGACACAATGCACAATGAGTTTTTTGTCATGTTTAATTTATAATATGATTGTTGACTGTAATGCTGCAATTCTTTATGTAATGAAGGAAGTAATATAAATGGTTGGGTAATTGTTAAAAGAATATCATCAGCGAATAGACTGAGTTTATACTCGTTGTGACCAACTTATACCCCATGTATGTTCTCATTGTTTCTTATAGATATAGCCAGAGGTTCTAGGGCCAGCACGTAAAGGAAAGGTGACAGTGGGCACCCCTGTCGGGTCCCATTAGTAATGCTAAAAGTCTTTGACTTAAATCCTGAATAGAGTACTGCTGCTGTTGGTGTATTATAAAGAGCTTCAACTGCTGAGATAAATCTGGGTTAAAAACCGTAGGCCAATAATGTTTCATGTAAAAAATCCCAGTTTAACCTGTCGAATGCCTTTTCGGCATCTAATGATAACATAATGCTTTCTTGCTTGGTAGTCTGTAATATTTTATATAAATTTAACACCTTTCTAGTGTTATCTTGTCCTTGTCTGCCGGCCACAAATCCTATCTGATCCGAGTGTATTAATGTTGGTATTATGACCTTTAATCATTCTGCCAAGATCTTGGCATAAAGTTTTGTATCTGTATTTAATAAAGATATAGGTCTAAAATTTTGTCAGGATGTTGGGGACTTCCCTGGTTTAGGGATAGTGATGACATGGCCAGACAGGACCTCAGGCGGAAAAGTGCCCATCGTTTGAACACTGTTATAAAAGCTGGTAAGAGCTGGGGCTAATTCTTTCTTAAATATATTAGAATATATATTGGTAAAGCCATCCGGTCCTGGAGCTTTTTCTTTCGGCATCTTATCTATTTGTTGGAGGACTTCTTCTATAGTGATAGGTAAACAAAGCTTCTCTGACTGATTTACCGCTATTTTTGGGAAAGCAATCTTGGACAGATATGAGCGAATAGATGTTGACATGGGTATTAACTGTGAATTCTGATTTTTTTTTTTTTTTTTTTTTAGATTGTACAACGTTTTATAGTAATGGGCAAAAGCATTGCATATTTGTACGGGTTGCATGACTTTGTGACCCAGATGTGTATTAATAAAAGGGATTCTTGTCTGGGCCTGCTTATTTCATATTCTTTGCCACTAGAGGAATGTTTAGCCCTGCAGTCATAACATTGCCATATGTACTAAACAAAAATGTTTTCATGTTAGGGGCACTGCACCCAGACCCCTTCATTGAGATGACATGGTCTGGGTGCCGTTAGTATCCTTTTATGGGTCTAGGGAGCATGAAAGGGCACTATCTAGAAGTTAGAGGGACTGGGCACTGGCATCATTATTCCGTTCACTTTGCACATACGCATTGCACCAGGCAAGACATCAGCTACTTAAAGATATTCTATAGTGCCCCCGTCCCTTGCCCCCGTCCCTGCTTTAGTCGCTTACCTGAATCCAGAACTGTTGTCCCTCGGCGCTGAGTCCAGCTCTGTCCACGCTCTTCCCCCGCGGACGTTATCCGGCCGCCCTTGCATTAGGATTCCATACAGGAAAGCATTGTTTCAATGCTCACCTGTTGGGATTTGATTGACGCTGGATGTGCTCACCACGCAAAAGTCCCTCTAGTGCATGTCTGGTAGAGGGTCACTAGAGGTGGAGTTAACCCTGAGAGGTAATTATTGCAGTTTCTCAGAAACTGCAATTATTACCACTGTAGGGTTAAGGGACATGGGATATTGCACCCAGACCACTTCAATGAGCTGAAGTGATCTGGGTGCCCATAGTGTCTCTTTAAGATAAAAACCATAAAGATAGTGGCTCAAATCACTTTGAAATAGATGATGGCAAGAATGATGCAAGTGTGATCTAGTGGTAATGGTGCTGCATTCAATTGAAACAGTTTGGGCCTGAATTTGACACAGGTGTCTTGTCTGCTGAGAGCAAGATGTCACTGGTACGCCAATGTTGGTAAGTGCCCTTGTATTATTATGTAGATATCTGGAATGTTGGTTAACTCCTAATTTTTGTATAGGTATGTCAGAATAAACAGAATAGGAACTACATAATCAGACTTAAACGCAGATAAGTCAATTTGGAAGTGGACTTTCTAATAAACCCAAATGAACCGCTGACTGTGCTTTTCCCTGTAAGTTTAAGATGATGCTGATTATGACAATGCCTAACAGGGAGGGGGCTGTGGACATCAAACGCATCAGTTCAGGATCTCTCCTCCGGACCATAAGCCTTCCAATTAACTAAATACACAAGCTTGCCTCTAGAAATCAGTGAGTTAATAATATGGTGAATCTCATTCCCATTGGCATCTACAAGTACAGGAGAATAGGAGTGGAATTAGAGAATCTGTTGCTTGTCACGGCAATGTCGCTGGCGCGTCGTTCTGCGTCCTAGTATTTTGACACAGATTTCTGGAATGTTGTTTAACTCCCGATTTAGATGCGGATGCATCTGTAATAGAATAGAAGTACCAGACTTAGACGCAGATACATCAATATTGGAAGTAGACATTAGAATGAGTCAGAGCATTGCCAGAGTAACATGATGGGCTCTAACTCATTCTGTTAACACTTGAATCGTGAAGTAGTGCTTAAAGTACTTCCGGCAGTAATTTAATTTTTATTTAAAATATTGGCGAACCGTAAATATACAAAATAATGATTTTTACAGGTGGGGGTGCCGTCTCAGCAGTTGGAACGCCATGGGCCGATAATTAGACTACAGGGGCCAAGTGAAATATCTAACTCATTTTTGAACGTGTCCAGTTGTTAAAGTGAAAACCCAGCCTATCCTCCCACATGCATGCATCAGTGTTTATGATGCTGAATTCAAATACAATATCGTGGAGCAGAGAAACAGAGCAACAAAATATTTAGCACTGTCCAGATACTACTACCCTGTATGTATTTGGTAAGTAAAGATACTAATATTGAGAAACAGTAATACTATAATTTATATAATAGAATTCAAGCTAACACAGCTTTTAACATCAAGTACCCAGTACACATTTTTAAGGATTATTTCACAAGCATTACAATATTGTCAGTGAACTATTTGACATGTACTTAAAGATTATTTATTCAACATGAACAGCACAGCAGAAGTGTGATCATTACTGTGATCCAAATGCTGAGTTTGTTTGGATGCCTAGCAAATGCATACATACCCACCCTAGGTTCCATGTTTCATTTTTTTAGTCTTTAAAAAGTACAATACTAGATAGGAATACAATTTAAAATATACAATTGCTAGCGATATGACTAACACTTTGTATAGATAAAACAGAATTTTCTGTTACTTGCAAAAATGGGGGTTAAAAACTTGAGTCAGATTTTTGTGACATTGATTCCCATTTAAATGTGTGTGTGTGTGTGTGTGTATATATATATATATATATATATATATATATATATATATATATTTATATACAACAATACAACTATAATATATTTACGCTTACCACCAATAAATGACGGTATTCTCAGTCTTAAATCAAAATCATAGCCCAAAATAGCTTACTTCTAACAGATAATAGATAACCTGCTAAAAACAAAGCATTGAAAGTCCTTGCTAACTCAAATGCTCTGCGCCTCTTTATACGTCTGGCTAACTAGCAATACTACCATAAATATGAGATTGCAGTTTAGCGTAACTTTATTTATGCTTGCGGTATTATGCAAAAGTAAGGTGGTATTTAAGCTCTACTTATGTTTTTATTTTTTAATTTATAGAAATAAAAAACTATTTACCAATTATATACATACAATTTTATATTTCAAGATGCTTGTCATTGTAAAACCGAATTCCAGCAGCTGGAATGTAGCTGACATAAGGCAGTATGAGTTGCAGAGTAATTGCGTTTTTCTTTATGTTTCTCAATTCCTTTATTATTTTAAATAATTATTTCATTAGCCAGTATAAATTGCAAATGTGTTTATTTTTTTCTTTAATTTTTTGCAATACTTCTATTCTTTTGCAGAATTCTTGTAAAATGAAGTAGAAATTCAAGTTTATTCTTGGCTTTATTGTATTAAAACAGTCAATGATCCTCATAGCTGACTTTAATAGTGATATTTCCACAAACCAGAGTTGATCTCTTGCCACTAGGAGTTGTGGGTAGTCTGATTTGGTATGATGTAGTAGTAGGGACTTGTAAAAATTGGTGTTGCAGATTCCTTGGGTTCAAAAGGACGCAACTGTTCTCTGTTTCAGGTTGTATTTCTTGATTTGAGGAATTTAGTTCACTAGGGGGATTTGGAAACTGCCCAGGAATATAATCTTCTTCCTGTTGGCTACTATGTCGGCTTGGAACAGGACTGGCAGAGGCACATGAGTTTTCTCCTTGACTCTGTTGGTCACTGGTGTAGTGAATATTGGAGATTCCTGTGACGTTAGAGCTTGTCCTTCTACGCTGCAAGGAATGAGGGACATCTGATAATGAATCTTTCTTGCAAACTTTCCTCAATAGAACCTTTAAAGCTTTCTGAAATCGTCTGCTCAGTAAAGCATATAACAATGGGTTAAAATCAGAATTCAGTAATGTAAGCCAGTAGGCAGTAGTAAGTACAGGTGAGGAAATGGCAGTGGGCTGCTGCAAGGTTATGGTTTCTATGGCCTGAATCATATTTATAATCACATAAGGAACCCAACAACATAGGAACACAGCTACCATAAATATAAGTCGAAGGCGCCCACAACGATCCCTTCCATAGAAATCATTTTCTGAAAACAAGTCTTTCTTTATGTGTTTTGGATTTAGCAAATCCGGATTAAAGCTACACACACTCTGGTTGTCACATGAATGTGCATCTGTTAGAAGTTTGCAGTTGACAATATAAATAAGCTGTGAGCATGTTGGCTTCTCCACTTCAGAAGTTTTCTTTCTGGGTGAATTTCTTTGCAGCTGGTTTTGTAAAATCCTGATTTGTTTTGCATGCACTATGGCTATAATGACTATCCTGATATAACAGTAAATAAATATAGTTGTGGGAATGAAAAATGAAATGGTAGAAAAAAACATGGTATAGCTAGTACTGGTAGCCCAGTCTATGGTACATGTGTACTTTGAAGGAACATACACCAGCTGACTCCATCCTAATAAGGGAGGGCAACAGGTAATTGCAGCTTGAACCCAGATCCACGTGATAATACACAATGAGCGCTGAGTGGACCATGGCGTTTCATATTTCATACAGTCCACTATTGCCCAGTAGCGATCCAAGGACACTGCCACCACACTTAGTATTGATGCAGTGCAGTACACAGATGAGACATAACCCACAAACAAGCAAAGTTCCTGTAAAGGACAAGAGAATTGTAAACATCAATGAGGAACATAATCAATGTTCTTGTAGAGAACAGAAGTATACAGATTAATCACGTGATAAAATTTTTACCCACCTAAAGAAATGTTCTATCTAGGATAATCTGGTGTAATCATTTTAAACAGTGTTGAACTCAATATACTAAAGTTTTTTTTTTTTTTTCCTGTGAATACAACCATGTTCTCACCATATAATGACAAAAACGTCATAGGAAAGTCAACTGAGCTCTGCTTCAAAACGGCAATACCTGCACTGGGACGGATCTCCAGCTGTCATTGTAGTGCCACCTACAATGACAGAGTGCCCTAACCTAGTGCACTGTGAAGTTATACCTGGGACATGTACAGGGTTTATAGACATAGGGAAGGTTTTGAAGAGTTTTTTCCCCCGAACATATATTAGAGGAATTCCCTGCTCTGTTGTGTTCGTCTATGTTTGGGGAAATTTCCCCGAACATAGATGAACACAGCAGAGCAGGGAATCCCTCTAATTCCCAGGATGGCTCGCACTTACCACCCCGCGAGAGAGCTGGTCGTGCCAGCCGTCTTAAACAGGTAGGTCACAAAATGAGGACCACCTGTATTAAAACACGCACACACACACACTACATAGGACAATGGCTTATGGGGCTGACAGAGATTCTTTTCCAGGGCTGCTTTGTATCCCCAGTCCGGCCCTGGTTACAACAAGATAGCTCAATAACAATTGCATGTTATATTTTCCTATAGTCAAAGCTACTTGACAAAGAAACCTATGAACGCTGTGTGACTTACATTTATCTTGCTCCAGTCTTCATAGAGAAGGGACAAAGCTACAAAGGGCATTACACCCAGTCCTACTAGGCAGTCACTTATTGCTAAATTGATGATAAAAAGAGAAGTCATGGAATGATAACCTTTAGTAGCGGTAATGACGATAATGACCAATATGTTCCCTGGAATAAAAAAAAAACAAAGTTACAAAAAATCATGCAAATATTACAACAGGGAACAACTTGTTAGATATAAACGCTAGTTCCTAGTCTGAATTTGTTGGACGACATGCTCCTGAATTTTTGCTGTGTCGTTGTGGTGCTGGAGAGCAAATACAGTTAGGTCTGGAAATTGTTGGACATTGACACAAATTTTATTGTTTCAGCTGTTTACTAAAATAAATTCAAGTTAAGTTAGGTATAATGAATAAAAAGTGCAGTCTCCCAGCTTTAATCTTAGGGTATTCACATCCAAATTGGAGGAAGGGATTAGGAATTACAGCTCTTTAATATGTAACCCCCTCCTTTTCAAGGGACCAAAAGTAGTAAAGAGTTGTTTCATAGGCAGGTGTGGGCTATTCCTTCATTATTTCTTCATCAATTAAGCAGGTAAAAGGCCTGCAGTTGATTCCAGTTGTGGCATTTGCATTTGGAAACTGTTTAAAGTGACACTCCCCTCTCCCTCCCACCCCCCATCCCATGTTGCTGAAGGGGTGAAAACCCTTTCAATGACTTACCTGAGACCACCGCCGATGTCCCTCGGCAGTGGTTTAGGGTTCGCCCACACTCCTCCCCCGCAGACGTCAGCCGGGGGGAGGAGACCGATTGCACATGCGCGGTCGCCGGCCGGATGAGACCCAATGCACATGCTTTCAATGCTTTCCTATGGGGATTTTAGTGACGCTGGAGGTCCTCATATAGCGCGAGGACGTCCAGCGACACTATAGCACAGAAAACCTGTGTTATACACCAGGAAGTGCCCTCTAGTGGCTGTCTAGTAGACAACCACTAGAGGAGGAGTTAACCCTGCAATGTAAATATTGCAATTTATGAAAACTGCAATATTTACAGTTGCAGGGTTAAGGGTAGTGGGAGTTGGCACCCAGACAACTTCAATGGGCAGAAGTGGTCTGGGTGCCTGGAGTGTCCCTTAAATGCAATCCTTAGGATGCAAAAAAAAAAATCCATCAGATGTACAGCACGAACAGAAGTTTAGTACAATCAGAGAAAAAAGGATGCTGTGGCTAGTTCTGCAATCTAAAAAGGCATTGACATCCACAGAAAACAACAGTGGTGGATGATCGTAGAGTCCTATCCATAATAAAGAAAAAAACCCTTTACAACATTCAGTCAAGTGAAGAACACTCTCTAGGAGGTAGAGATATCATTATCCAAGTCACCATGAAGTGAAGACTTCACGAGAGCAAATACAGAGGGTTCACCAAAAGATTTAAGCCATTCATAAGCATCAAAAATAAAGGGTCCAATCAGAAGCAAGAGGCTGGGCCAGAAAAGAAACATGGCCATGGTGTCGAAGCATGGCCAGCTCAGAAAAATGTAATGGCCAAACGTCTATAATAAAGACCATAAAGGCCATCTTATTTAAAGACTGACTAATGTTTTAATATCTGTTTTTTCCCCATTATATTCTTATACTTTGCTGTGGTTTGGCACAACCTGTGTTTTTCTTCCTGTTTTGTCTGTACTTCGTATAAGGGGTAAAGGGGAATTCTCTTCTTTTTACAATGTTTGCCGCCTCATTTACCCATTGTTGACTGCTTAGTGCTTACCCATATTTGTGTTTATACATAACTAAGTAACTATGAACGAAATCAGCACTGATGAGGAGATATGGCAAGGTTGTGGGAAAAATCAGAGAATAGAGAAATAGAAGTGAAAGTGGAGCCTTGGTACCACCACTACAACAGATCATTAAAAATTAAGCCCGTTTTGCAACCTGATCAAATGATAAAGTTATGCAGTATATTATTAAGCTGTGCAACATTACCAACTGCAGCCTATGAAATTGTATTAAAAATGATCACAATGATAATCATACTCACAAGTACGGTATATAATTAGTATTTATACACCTTTATAATGTTAGGTAGCAGGACTAGACAACATTTGACCTCAAGTTGTTCTAGCTCTACAATTACAAGGATATTTCGCTAGCCAGCTAAGATAGTGACCGACTAAACCAGATATGGATATATGTTATTTAAGTAGAGTCAATTTTGCATGACGATGTACTCATTTCTTCTGGTACTGTAAAAGCTGATTAATAAAACCATGCAAACACATATAAATGTTTTGAAAATTTTAAGCTAAATTTGGTTAGTAGAGAATAACAACACTTATATCTGGAAGGACAGTTTGGTTGAGATAATGGGCTCATCTACCAGACATGAGGATACATGCATACTCTTTGGTGAAGATTAGACATGTGCAATTCGTTTCGGATGCTTAAGAATTTCGCCAATTCGGACATCCGGATGCTTACGAATGTCCGAAGTGCCGAAGTAACGAAGTTGCCGAAGTTCCGAGGTGTCGAAGTACCGTAGTTCCGAATTTCGGAAGGCCGAACCAAATTTTTTTGCCATGCACATGCCTAGTGAAGATCTACAACTGCATGCATTGTCTTGTACAATTCTATATAGCTTATATCCTAATATCTTAAATGAGCACTACCACCACAAATGAAAAAACATATATTAAATGTTATTTTCTTTGTGAATTAAATGCATTGAGTTGTTCTGTTATAATATTATGATTTGTTCTGTTATAATAATTTTACAAGTTTGCATTTTGTTAAATTATATGCATGAATCATCCCCCTCTACCAGCTTCCTTACTGTGTGTCTGTTGCTATTTACTCTTGATAGAGCTGAATAATATGAAGGCACTCAGTGCTAGTTGCTTAGCAAATGATGAGAGCTAACCAGATGGCAGAGTTGAATATAGCTTGAAAGATGAACAATTTAAAATGATAATATAGGGATCAAAACAATTTTATCTTAAAGGAACAGTGTCGTGTCAGGAATACAAAAATGTAATCCTGAAACTATAGCTCTAAGATTGCCGTTTAGGTGGCAGGCTCCCCTGTCAGAAGTGTAAAAGGTGATTTACTTGCCTTTTTAATTTTTTTTATTTAATTCTTTATTTTTGTCGTGTATGGTTATAACAGAAAGATTCACTATTCCCCAACAGCATCAGTGAATTTTGAGTTGCCTGATTACATCGCAATACAAGGCATATATGAGCGACTGCACATTTTTGGAGTAATATTTATACAAACATGGTAGTAGTCAGAAACGTCAGGTTATATGGTAAGTGTATAAGTACGTAGGTCCTGAGGAGGTGACTGATACAAAACAAGCTTATCTACGAGAAAGAATTCAGATAAACAAAGGTGGTTGGCATGTGCAGGTTGGTCGGTCGGTAAAAGTGCAGTCCTTCATGTGGTTGGGCGTGCTTTTAGGTGCCACTTGTGTAGAACGTGTAGTAAGGCCAAAGTCTCCTAAGGAATACTCGCCTTTTTTGCAGCGCTGTGCAGGTCCGGTCGTGGCTGGCTCTGCTCCTTTGCCCCATTTGAAAGCATTGGGAGGCTATTGTGCATACACATCAAAATGCCGCGCTAGCCAATCGGCATCTCCAATTAATGCATCTTTATGGGGAAGTCCATGCATAGCGTGGAGACGCTGAATATCAGTCTACACATTGTGCAGCACTGACCCAGGGATTACATCTAGTGGCCATCTAGATGACTGTCGCTAGAGGTGTTCCTAGGCAGTAATTTTCTCTGAAAATTAAAAACCTGCAGGGACAGACAGTAGACACCAGAACAACTACATTATTATTATTATCGCCATTAATATAGCGTTAACAGATTCCGTAGTGCTTAACAATATTATGAGAGGGGGGATTTAACAATAAATGTGACAATTACAAGAAAACTTACAGGAAATGATAGGTTGAAGAGGACCCTGCTCAAACGAGCATACAGTCTATAGAAGGTGGGGAATAAAACACATTAGGACAGGACAGTGCTGCACTTCAGGAGAGAGCAAGAGACAGGTATGTGAGGTAGAGGTTAGTCTGGCAGCCATAAGCTTTCCTAAAGAGATGGGTTTTAAGGTACTTCTTAAACGATTGAAGACTAGGGGAGAATCTGATGGCGCTAGGCAGGCTATTACATAGGAAGGGAGCCACCCGCGAGAAGTCCTGCAAGCGTGAGGGTGCGAGCAGCAGACAGAAGAAGGTCGCGGGCAGAGCAGAGTGACCGAGAAGGGGCATACCTATGGATCTGTGAAGAGATATAAGATCTACAATCGTTCAGTGCTTTATAGGTATGGGTTAGCCCTTTGAATTGACTCCTATACAATAAAAGAACCCAATGTAGGGATTTACAGAGGGGTGAGGTGTGAAAGGACCGACTAGAGAGGAAAATCAGTCTGGCGGCAGTATTCATTAAAGACTGTAGAGGGGCAATACGGCTTTTGGGAAGACCAGGAGAGGATTACAATAATCCATGCGGGAAATTACTAGAGCATGGACAAGCTCCTTGGTAGCATCTTACGTAAGAAAGGGGCAGATGCTGGCTTTGTTTTTAAGATGTAATCTACAGGATTTGGCAACATACTAGATGTGAGACTCAAAGGTGAGGCCAGAGTCAATTAGGACACCAAGACAGCGCGCTTGCTAGGATGGACTTATGTGGATACCACTAACTTGAAGGGAGAGCGAAAGAGGAGGATCAGTATTAGGAGGAGGAAAGACAAAAAGCTCAATGAGGATTGGGAGAGATAAGAGGAAAGCCATGAGAGTACAGAGTCACAGAGATCTAGTGATTGAAGAGTTTGAAGAAGGAGAGCATGATCAATGGTGTCAAAGGCAGCAGAGAGGTCAAGAAGAATTAGTATGGAGTAGTGGCCTTTGGATTTAGCTGCGAGTCAGCAGGGACAATGCCAGAAGAGAGAGAGCAGTTGAAGATGTGTGTTAAGGAAGGCACAGGACAAGGGGAGATCTGATAAGGCGAGATGGGACAGGATCGAGCGTGCAAGTGGTGGAGTGAGAGGAAAGGAGAAGCGCAGCCACCTCTTGTTCAGTAGCCTGGGAGATGTAGTGACATTCCAGAATGTCACCATAAGAGAAAGCCTGAAGGGTAGGAAAGGCATGATCCATGTGTGGTTGAGAAAGAGAGGGGCAAGGCGGTGAGAATGCTTTCCTTGGCTGTATAATAGAAGAAAGGCAAACAGTGACACATTGCAGGACGGCAGGGGAGAGGTCCGGGGAGGAGAGATAAATCTGGGTGTCATCAGCGTACAGGTGGTAGTGGAATCCAAATGAGGTAATACGTTTGCCAAGCGAGACAGTGTAAAGACGTTGCAGGACGGCAGGGAAGAGATATATTTAGGTGTCATCAGCATACAGGAGGTAATGGAATCCAAAAGAGGTATGTTTGCCAAGAGAGGCAGAATAAAGAGAAAATAGAAGGGGACCAAGGACAGAGACTTGGGGGACTCCAACCGAGACAGGACGAGGGGAGGAGTTATCATTAGAAAAGTGGCTTTTGGATTTAGCTGGGATTAGGTCATTAATATCTTTGATAAGAGCAGTCTCAGTAGAGTGGAGAGGGTGGAAGCCAGATTGAAGAGGGTCAAGGAGAGAGTTGGAATTGAGGAAATGAGACATACAGGTAATCTGGCTTCCACCCTCTCCACTACTGAGACTGCTCTTATCAAAGTTAGCTTTGAGGAAAAAGGGAGCAGGAATATGGGATGATAATTAGAGGGGGAGGACGGGGCAACGCCAGAAGAGAGAGATCAGTTGAAGATGTGTGTTAAGGAAGGCACAAGACAAGGGGAGAGAGATCTGATAAGGTGAGATGGGACAGAATTGAGTGGGTAAGTGGTGGGGCGAGAGGAAAGGAGAAGTGCAGCCACCTCTTGTTTAGTAGCCGTGGAGAAAGTCTGAAGGGTAGGAAAGGCATGATCTATGTGTGGTTGAGAAAGAGAACGGCAAAGTGGGGGAGAATTCTTTCCTTAGCTGTTCAATCTTGAACAGCTAAAGTAGCATGCAAAGCTATCGGCTGTAAGGTTAGTTTGGGGGGTGGCCACAGCAGAGCGAAGAAGAGAGTTAAAGGTATCAAAGAGTGACACCTGTGATTGCTGGAGCATGAACTAATGAGAGAGGTAAAGTTTGACTGTTTGGCGAGGGCAAGGGCTGCGCTTTATGAACACAATAACAATAAGCTTTAGTTGCTCTGGTGACCGTAGTGTCCCTTTAATGAAGCAGTTTTAGTAGATCATGCCCCTGCACAGCTCCATTCTCTGACATTTAGGACTTAAATCACTTTGTTTCTGTTTATGCAGCCCTTGCCACACCTCCCATGGCTCTGACTGAAGGCAGTGCCTTCATGAAATGAAAAAATTGTTTCATTTCCGAACAGATGTTAACTTGCTTTATTGTATGTATGTTTTGCATTTGATGAAGATACCAATAAATATAAACTAAATTTTATAGATAACTTAAATTTTTATTCCTGTGAATGGTTGTGTAGGCAGAGACCCAGTGCACTGCTTTGCCCAGGGGCCTATAATGCCATTAACACAGCCCTGACCTGGTGCCCCCTCAGCTCCCAACCATTAGCAGTGGGGGTCTTTGTTTACAACAGTGAGCAGCCATGGCACAGGAAGTAGGGGCCAGAGGGAGATTTTAAATGTTTACTTAATATTAGTAAAGTTGGCTAAAAAGAAGAATTTTGGTATTTTTAGTAGATAGCTTTTTAGTAGATAGTGCCTCTATTCCATTGGGGATTTAGAGGGCTATCTACTAAACGGCTGCAAGATGCAGCTGCTGCACGGATTGTATACAAATTTCATTCTCTGAATGAAGTTCCGAACCAAAAATATTGCACAAATTTGGTCCGAACACGAATGGACACACTGTTGACATTCGGTTCAGACAAAATTCAATCATTTTGCCAGTGCCCTAGTATACATAGCAGGACGTTCAGGAATGGTTAATTTAGGCATCATGAGAACATGGAGGAGGGTGTGAGTATTGTGGGAAAACTTTCTTTGACACAGGAAGTTCAGCTGACTTAAGCTCCTCCTTGTGTCAAAGTAAGTCACGTGTAGAAAAAATACATAAGACAACGTGTTCCTACTTTGTCTTATGTTTTAAGGAAAGCTAGATCAGAAATGAAGAAAAGAAGAACAGCCAAAATTATTCCTCTAAAACTACCATGTTATACCAAAATGATGCCTCTAAATCATCCATGATATACCACGTTTAGGCATCTAAAACTGGTTTCCATAAAGCTTAGGCATCTACAACTGATTGCCTTGATGTGCCAATTTTATGCCTCTAAAACTGAATATCATGGTGTGACAATTTTATCCATCTAAAGCGGATTGCCAGGTGTGCCAATTATATGCCTCTCAAGATGATTGCCCTGGTGTGCAAATTGTATGCCTCTAAAGCTGATTGCTATGGTGTGACAATTTTATGCCTCTAAAACTGATAGCAATCATGTGCCAATTTTATGTATCTAAAGCTGCCATGGTGTGCTAATTGTATGCATCTAAAGCTGATTGCCATGCTGTGCCAATGTTATGCATGTAAAGCTGATTGCCATGGTGTGCCAATTGAATGCCTCTAAAACTGATTGCCATGGTGTGCCAATTTTATACATCTAAAGCAGATTGCCCTTGTGTGCCAATTGTATGCCTCTAAAACTGATTGCCATGGTGTGACAATTTTATGCCTCTAAAACTGATTGCCATGTTGTGCCAATGCTATGCCTTTATAACTGCTTGCCATAGTGTGACAATTTTATACATCTAAAGCTGCTAGGATGTGGCCATTTTATGCATCTAAAATGATTGCCATGGTCTGCCAATTTTATGCCTCTAAAGCTAATTTCCATGGTGTGACAGTTGTATGCCTCTAAAACCGATTGCCATGATGTGCCAATTGTATGCCTCTAAAACGGATTGCCTTGGCGTGCCACATTTTTGCCTCTAAAGCTGCCATCGTGTGCCAAGCTTATTCATTTAGAAAATATGCATTAACAGAGAGTGGGTCTTGAAAAAAAATGATCATTTTCAAAAGTGGGTCTTGGCCCGTAAAAGTTTGGGAAGCCCTGCTCTAGACAGATGGCAACTATTGTGCAAGACTGCCAAATGCACAATTATTCCCTAGAAATATAATCCCAGGTGTGCACACTAGTGGATTTCAACAGGCTTTCCACCTGTCCTGATTTTAACAGGACAGTCCTTATTTTAAGGTCCTTGTCCTGCCCTCCTAATCTAATTTGAGCCTATTTTTTATAGATGTTGTTCACTGTAACATTTCCCAATGTACCATTCTAAACTACGTAAATTTGTTCAAAATAACAAAAGTCTATATTGAGTTACTATAGTGAAACTAACAAAGGATTTATTGTTTAAAGTGGAACCATGTAGTGGTACCTGTCGTAGCATTCAGCAAATCTTAGTACAAGTCATTTTGGCATCAATTCGGATACTGTCATAACATGTCCTTTTATTCAGCTGTATCTGTGCATCTGAATTTTTCATCTTTCAGCGATTCCACACGCATGTAATGAGCACTAAGGAATGACTTAAACCAATCTACAGGCATATAGTGTTTTTTTGTACTTTTGCAGTGAGAGTAGTTGTTTACACTGTTTGTATGCACTTAAAGAAGCATTTTAGAAATTTTGTGAATGTGCACTTTATAAGGCACTTAAATAGAAACAATTGTTCTAAGAATTCTTTTTTTTTCAGTTTATTGTTTATTGATTATATTTTCAGGTCAATATAAGATAAGGCACAATAAAAAAAAAACAAAAGAAAACCTATAATTCTACATTTTATCAGGAGCGATTCACGCATTTAGATTGATGCTGTAGTAAATGGAGCAGTAAAGGTATGAACATGGCACTATAGAATCCCAGGAGATACAATATGGCAGTAAGTACTTGTGATGGACCGCCTGGCACCCCAACTGGCCAATCGCTGCTTCTTAGTAATTGCGAGCACCATAAGCACCGTACTGGAACACCATAATCACAGTAAACCACGCAGCCAGAGTTACAGCTTGGTTGGGGTCTCGCTGTCCTCCACCCACCCTGGACACAAGAGCAGGATCCAGCTTCCAGTGGGTAGACCTCTCCCAATCCAGAGAGTAAAGCAGGATGCTCTTACAAGAGCAAGTGTTGTAATCCAAGGGAGTATAGTGATATAGCAATCCCCAGAGTGAATATAGCTGTCCCCTCGCCACATGAGACAAGGCTCTATGTTGAGGGTGAAGAGAAACTCATGTATTGGCAGCCACAACAGGCCTTATATGCAAGTCCCATGCAAGGGTTTTTCCATAACATATACCAGGGGAATTCCCCACTGGACCTGAGAGGGGGCTGTGACAAAATACACACTGTAATTACATTGGCTCTCAGGTCCAGGACACTCCCACACAAAACAGGATAATCCTTTCCCTGTGCCTGAGAGATAATTCAGTCAGGGACTGTACTAAACTCAATTGTCTCCAGGTACAGAAAACATACATTTTACAATATCCTGAAAGTACCCCCAAAATTCATATCCCCTGATAACCCCGATCTGGGCGACCAACATATCCAAATATCACCCAGATTGGTTCAGGGGTTCGGGATTTCCATGGAAGTCATAGTTTGACCGACAGCACACAAGGCTCCTGCCCAAAAGAGTTCCATGAAATCAGGCTGTGCGGTCGGTCTCTTTCGGGAGTACAAAATACAGTAAAAGTACCGAACGTAATGGCTCGTGGGTACGCTCAGTCTATGTCCCTCATTCGGGTGCTTGCTCCAACTGAACGCCATTCAATTCCCACACATTGTACCAAACTTCAATGGAAGTGGAAGTTCTAGCGGTGTTCGTGCCGTCGAGTGTCCGATTTGAGTTCAAGGCACTCAACAGCCAAACACTGCTCTATGGGTTCGCAGCTAAAGATGGCCACTGCCACGTGTTCGCACATTCGAACGTTGTCCACCCAGCTAACCACTTAGAACGTTGCAGTTAAGGGGTAAAGAGCTGCACACTCCACTTACGGATGGTCCAACTGTTCGGGAGTTTGTTCGGTAACTGTACAAAAGTACAATCCGTTTGGTACATCTCATGTACCGAACCTGGTGATTTAAAAGGCACGAACAGAGCCTTTTAACAGTCCTGAACCAGGGGCCATAGTCCTGAGGCAAGAGGCTGGCCAGCAAGCCCCTCCAAGAACCCATGATGAGGTTCAGTTCGTCACAGTACTACTGGCTGTCATCTAGGCCAGTGGTTCCTAACCCAGTCCTCAAGTCCTCAGTCCCTCAGTCCAGGATTTAAAGATCGTCCAGTTGTGTGTAAGGTGTTTTTAGAAAAAGGAAAAAAAAACACTTTAGACACAACAGGGTAATCCCTAAATCCTAGACTGGTAGGGTGTACTTCAGGACTGGGTTAGGAACCCCTGCTCTAGTCGAATATCACAAAGGTTTGACAAAACAGCCAGGTTCCAGTGTCAGCCCTCAGGGTACTGTGACAGCGATGTAGTGGAGTGCACTGGAAGACTAGAGTTTACGCTTTAAACTGTAACCTGCGAACATTAGTCCCTAGTTGTGTGATCCAGGGTCTCGATGTTCCTTCTCCTGAATCGCCCTTAAGATTTGATGTGTCGGTTGTGTGTGGCTCAGACGCTATGTCGAGCTTTTGCAGATATGGTTGTCCATGGAGGTTAAGTTGAATGTATTGTCAACCTTTGTGACTATGAGGAAGCCTTCCATACCCCAGCGGTACTTGACAGAGTGGTCCCGCAGTGTCCTGGCAACTGGAGCCCATTGTCTCCTTACTGTAAGTACTGTGAACGGGTGGTCTCCATAGAAGGCCACCAAGCAGCTCTCATGTTGTACAGTCCCTAGGGCTCTGGAGCGGGCCATAATAGCAGATGACAATAATAGTGTTTCTGGGAGCCTCTTCTGGACTCTGAATGCTGACATCACCTGCGAAGGGACAGTATTCCTTTTGAGGCCTATGGAGGCCACTTGCATAAGGTAGCAAGTCCTCTCCCCCGATCCTCTCTGAAATACCTCTCAGACAGTCTTTTGTGTCTAGATTCCAAAACAGCGAAATATCTTGTCAGGCTTTGAAGCTGGTTGATAATATTTTCCACTTTACCTTTTGTTTCTGTCATCTGGCTGTCTCTCTCTGTGCCCCTCACTTTACCTGCATCAAGCCTCTTTTGGATGGTGCCCCTTTCGGGCTGGGTTTCCACACTTTTCTTAAATCTCGCAGCAGCCATTTAATGTCCCCTTTTGTGCATGGGGAAGAGTCCTCCTGAGACTTCTGGTAGACACCACGTCCTCCTATCTCCCGAGGCCTCAGCCTCAACCTCAATGTATGTGGTGGTCGCCATCTTAGGTAGTTAGCCTGATGTCGGGCATACCGGGGTAATCCGGACGTCGGGACTTCTTGTGTTAGCACCCCATGCCTTTATCTAGGTGGGGTTGTTGACAATCAGATCTCCGCTCAAGCACGTCTGGTGCTGCTCCCTGCACACCCCCTATTCTTTGCACTTTTTGAATATACATGTGGTACTATGTGTGTCTCCATTTTGGCTTTATTTTTGTTAAATAAATCATGACACAATGAAATGCCATGTGTTGTTGTTCATCTAATGTATTTACCTAATTTTAAGACCTGCTAAGGAACAGATGATTGTTATGTCATGATATGTAACACCATATCATTCAAAGAGTCTACTTTCTTTTTCTGATGACTTTATTTATAGATATATAATTTACAGTTCTTTTATTTTTTCCTATGGAATCAATTTGTATTGCATTTTACTGTAAACAAAAATTAAAAGTAATCCTTTGGCAGCATCTTGAGGCTAAACTCCATATTACATGTAGTTTGTGTTGGAGGTAGTGCCATATAGACACATTCCTATTCATGATTATATCCATTAAGAGACAGAGTCAAATACATGTGACCAGTTTGGTGCCCCACCTAATTTAAAAGTCATAAGCTGTCCTGACGCCATCCACCTTGCTTCCTGCTCACTTTATAGCATGCCTTTCTAGATGTTGAACCTCCTCTTCTATTTTAGCCACAGTAACTTCATCAGTTGATGAAAATGCACTTCGAAGCTCCCTGGTCATCATCACCTTCAAAATTCCACTCCTCCCTTGTGTATCAACCAGTGGCAGAACTTCTGGGGTCGCAGGGGTGGCCCTTCTGTGGACCCCTGCAACCGTGGTGCCTGCCGGCTATGTAACGTGATGACAATGATTTTCCAGGGACCCTGGTCAGTGCAGCGGCGCTTTAACAGCTCAACCATGCCCCCAGTTATTATGTCAGAGTGGGGAGTAAGTGACAGCACTGGTCACTTACTCCCAGCTCCCAGTGGCGCAAGGTAGGAGAGGAGGGAGTCAGAGTGGAAACCCCAGGGAAAGTCACCCTTCTGCACCTAAAAGGTAGGATACAGGAGGGTGACTAAAACATTTTGCATGTGTATGTTTCTGTATGTGTCTCTGTATGAGTGTGTGTGTTTGTGTGTCTGTGCGTGTGTGTGTGTGTGTATGTATGTGTGTGTCTGTATTTATGTGTGTGTGTCTGTATGTATGCATGTGTGTGTGTGTGTGTTTGTATGGATGTATCTGTATGTATGTGTATGTATGTGTGTGTCTGTGTGTGTCTGTGTGTGTGTTTGTATGTATGTGTGTGTATGTGTGTGTATATATGTGTTTGTCTATGTATGCGTGTATGTATTCATGTGTGTCTGTATATGTGTGTGTGCCTATGTGTGTGTCTGCATGTGTATCTGTATGTCTGCATATCTGTATGTCAGTGTCTGCTCTATGTATCTGTATATGTGTCACTGTTTGTATCTGTAAGAGTGTTGTCACTGTATCTGTTATCTGTTCATCATTAAGTGTTTGTGTATCTGCATGTGTGCCCGTGTATGTATCTGTATGTGTTGTGTTTCTGCATGTATGTCAGTGTGTGTTTGTTTACCTGCATGTGTGTCTGTGTAACTGTTGCCTCCACCACACACACTGTCACCCCCTTCACCCAGCCACACTCACAAAAACTCCCCCAAGCCTGTCACTGACCCATTCCATGCTTACCTCCCATCACTCTTCCATATTAACCAATTACCCTCACCTCCTCTAGCACTGTCACACTCATTCTCCATCACTCTGTGACACTCACCCCTTTTCACTCATAACATGAACCCCTCCAATTCTGTCATACTCCCCCCCCCCCCCCCCCCCCAACCATGCCACACTCACCCTGTGGGGTGTGAACAGGGCAGGTGCAGGTGCAAGGATTTCTGCCGCCGTAGGCAAAGATCCATTTTGCCGCCCCCTCATGTCACTCACTGATTGACACACACTGGCAGACACACACACACAGAAACTCACTGACAGGCATACACTCACTGACAGACAGACACACACAGACACTCTCTGACAGACATACACTCACTCACTACAACAAAAACAAGAATCCCTGCACACAGGTTCCGCCTGAAATTTCCAGCTCTCTGTCGTGGAGGTGATCTGTGCCAAGGGTGGACAATGCTGAATCCACCAGAAGACTCACAGAAGCAGAAGGACACAGGCAACACTCCAGGATCAATAAGGTAAATTTATTTCTGGATACACTCACTGACAGACACACACACACACAGACACTGTATATGTAGAGAAACTGAGTATAAACCAGTTATCACCAGTGATAGTAGTGGAGCTCCAAAAACATCAATTAAAATAAAGCAATTTTGGAATGAATATAGAGCAGTTTGCTAGATAAATAAGAAAACACAATATAGTGTAGTATTTTAGATAAAGACAATGTGAGTGTAAATATAATTGATATGCACTCACATGGGTTGGAACCAGATAAGGACAGGCTCAGATCTCACGAGCAGATGTGTTCTAAGGCAGGGGCGGGCTGGGCCGGGGGGCAGGGAGGCAATTGCCCCCCAGGCCGCCCTAAATAATTAGAAAAATGGCCACTGCAGGGCCGGTCCTGGGCGCCAGGAGGAGGGGGTGCCGCGCGGAGCAGGCTGATAGCCTGTCACATGGAGCCCAGCAGGTGGCCAGCTGGCCCCTTACGGTGCCCCAGTAGCAAGGCAGAGTAGGCACCTGCTTGTCCCAGATGGCAGGTGCCTACTCTGCAGCAATATACCGGCCGGTGTTCAGGCATGCGGCGGCGAGGGAGCTCTGCTGATGATCTTCCTGCTCCCTCGCGCGCCCTCTCTGGTGATGCCGGCAGCCGGAATATGACGTAATTCCGGCCCCGCATCACTAAACTGCGCGAGGGAGCAGAGAGGAGCAGGAATATCATGGAAGTCACTGGACCCCGGGGAAAGGACCCAGAGGACTCCTAAAGTGTGTGTGTGTGTCTGGAACTGTGTGTGTGTAAGTGTGTGTGTGTGTGTGTGTAAGTGTGTGTGTGTGTGTGTGTGTGTGTGTGTCTGGAAGTGTGTGTGTGTGTGTGTGTCTGGAACTGTGTGTGTGTAAGTGTGTGTGTGTGTGGAAGTGTGTGTGTGTCTGGAAGTGTGTGTGTGTGTGTGTGCGTCTGGAAGTGTGTGTGTGTCAGGAACTGTGTGTGTGTGGAAGTGTATGTGTGTGTGTGTGTGTCTGGAAGTGTGTGTGTGTGTGTGTGTGTGTGTGTGGAAGTGTGTGTGTCTGGAAGTGTGTGTGTGTCTGGAAGTGTGTGTGTGTCAGGAACTGTGTGTGTGTGGAAGTATATGTGTGTGTGTGTGTCTGGAAGTGTGTGTGTGTCTGGAAGTGTGTGTGTGTGTCTGGAAGTGTGTGTGTGGAAGTGTTTGTGTGTGTCTGTCAGGGCCGTCTTTCCACATGGGGCCCTACCACGCTGCCCAGCATGCCCGGCCGACAGGGGAGATCCTTTGATCTCCCCTGCCGGCCAACGGAGAGGTGGCCTTGTTTTCTGGCCTTGTGCCGGTGAGGGAGATCTCAATTCAATCGGGGAGAGAGGTAGCTGCCTAGGACCCAGGGCTGCAGGAGAGGCTGACCTGTAAGGCAGATCGTTCCTCCCGCAAGCAGGCTGTGTGGAGCGTTGCAGCTCATTACCATTGCAATGCTCCACACAGCATTCTGCGCGCAGGAGGACAGGAGACAGCCTGCAGCCAGACAAGCTGCAGGCTGTACAGAATTCACAACTGGACCACCAGGGCTGGCTGTGTCCCAGCCTCTTTCACCAAAGGTAAGAAGAAGGGTGGGGGGGACATATAGATTTTATTTAACGTATAGTAGTATTAAAAAAAAAAAAACATTTGCTACCTGCACCCCTCAAACACACACACAGCACCCAACACACATATAGCACTCCACACACACGCAGCACCCCACTCACATAGCACTCCACACACACACGCAGCACCCCACTCACATATCACTCCACACACACACACAGAACCCCACACTCACATAGCATTCCACACACACACAGCACCCCACACACACCGCACCCTTACACACAAACACATACACTGCACCCCTCACTGCAGTGTGTGTGTATTCAGCAGTCTGTGTGTGTGTTCAGCTATCTGTGTATGTATTCAGCCGTCTGTGTATGTATTCAGCCGTCTGTGTGTATGTTTGTATATGTTTGTATTCAGCGGACTGTGTATGTATTCAGCACTCTCTATGTGTACTCAGCAGTCTGTGTGTGTGTGTGTGTCTATTCGTCAGTCTGTATGCGTGTATTCATCAGTCGTCGTGTGTATGCATTCAGCAGTCGGTGTGTGACTGCATTCAGCAGTCTGTGTGTATGTATTGAATGTATGCATTGCATTTGTTGGAGGTACTTCTAAATATAATCTTCGTTGTATCTATAATTTACATTTTTATTCCTGTAAGTTGTGTAGGCAGGGCCCCAGTGCACTGCTTTGCCTGGGGGCCCATAATGTTGTTAAGATGGCACTGGTGTCTGTCAGTGTGTGTGTGTGTCAGCAAGTGTGTCTGTCAAGTAAGTGTCTGTCAGTGAATGTGTGTGTGTGTCTGCCTGTCAGTGTGTGTGTGTGTGTATGTGTCTGCCTGTCAGTGAGTGTTTGTCAGGGTTTGTGTGTGTATGTTATTGAGAGTGAGTGCCAGTGTGTCTGTCAGCAGGGCCAGCCTTTGAGGTATGCAAGCTGTGGGGTCATGTAGGGCGCAATAACAACAGAGGACCCCAGCGGCCAACACAGCTCACAGGTTTTGGACACCAGCATTATTAAATTAAACGATTCCCTGGTGGTCCATTGGTGCGCACCAGCAGTAGGTGCAGTCAGATCATATCCCTTGTGGTTCCGGTGCTCAGTTAGAGATTCTCAGCCTGCGCTCTAACAACATTGAAAGTCGGAGCCGCGAAGGAGTGGGTATGGCAAAGAGCTACTAATTAGCATAATATCAATATCCGTTATAAAACCAGGAAAAGGTGGCCATGGATGGTGAGCTGATTCAGGGGTGCAATGGGCCACTTGACTGGATTTGCCCCCCAGACCTGAGGCTGCCAGCCCTCCCCTGTTCTAAGGGGACACAGGCCCTCTTCAGTCTTTGTCTGTAGTGGCTCAATAGGAGATATAGAATAAATAACAAAAGCAGCTGATGGTGAAGTACTTCCATGTATAGACGAAAGTCAGCTGTGACATACACACTTCCCAAATAGAACATCCATGATTGGACAAATTTCTGACCAAGAGACCAATAAGGAAAAGGTTGAGGATTTAAAAGATGGACACTTGAAGGAAGCAGAAAGCCACAGAATGTGGTGAAACTCGTCTCGGCAGTACTAGAACACTTTAGACTTGTTTATCTTTTATGTTATATATGTCAGGGTATACTAATCTTCCCAACAACTTAAGTAAAAAATAAAGAAAACCTTAAGACGTATTACCGGGCCTTAAAACGTCCGGAATTAACATATAAAAGGAAAAAACACAAGATAGGCTGAAGACAAGAACACAGAAAACACAAAACCATTAAGCAAGCCAAAGGTCGAGGAATATAGAAGTCAGAATAGTCAAGAGCCAAGCCAAAGGTCAAGGGATACAGAGATCTGAATGTCCATAGGAAAGCCAAAGTCAAAATACACAAGAAACAGTACCAGAAATGCGCTCTCAGATAACCAGAATGGAAACCACGACAGGGCACAGAGAAATGAAGGAAAATGGTTTAAATAGCCTAAGGTGTTCCTTGATTGGCTGCAGGGGAGCATGTGACAGTGAACATGTGTGTGATGCACACACACGTTTCCAAAGTTAGGCACTCATAGGGTTAAGCAAGAACCTTAAAAAGGTCTTACTTGCAGCGCCCGGTGTCTCTAATGATTACAGACCCGGCTGCTGTGTGAGGGGAGGAGTGCCTGTCAGTGGGCAGCAGGCATCTCAGGAGGAGGTAAGCAATTGGCGACATCCCCATTACCACGTGGGAATGCCGCCACAACGTGATGCACCCGCCGGTTCCCAGTCCGCTCCAGGGCATGCCTGGGGAAAAGGGGGGTTCCTTGGGATGTGGGAATGCTGCCACAACGATACTCGTCCACCGGGACCCATACCGCTCTCTGGCAGGAGTTGCCCCGGCGGGCAGCGTGACAATATGTGTGTCACTTTTGTTTAACAAATTTAATTTTTTTTTAACATTAAGTCTGTGCTACTCCAATTCCACTGCTTCCTGGACCAAAAAAGGGAAGTGTCCCCCTTATAGAGACACACAAGCTGTTTATTCCAGAGCCAGGCCTAATTTGCTCTGAACCAGGTGAGCAAGGTTTCTTCTCACTTATAATTATTCACACTTTTCAAACTGAAGAACAGATAACCTCTAGAGGATTACGGTTTTCTAAGAACCCTTCCTTTCATCAAGAGGTAGATGACTTCCTAGAACAGTGGAACAACATGTTAGAAAGTTTTTCTTTTGGAATGATGGGCTTGATCAAAAAATTAAAACAGCAAAGAACACTTCTCCAGGACGTGTTAACTATTGTGGAAGACACAGTTGTTACAACAAATTTGCATTCGGAGTTAATTGCCAAATCCACTGAGTTGCACCACAGTCATGACTTATTTAACCCCTTAAGGACCAAGCTTCTGGAATAAAAGGGAATCATGACATGTCACACATGTCATGTGTCCTTAAGGGGTTAAGCATGAACTTTTTTTTCTGCATGACATAATACTGTTCCACACACTTGCTTTTCTTGACAATGTGGATGGAGAAACAATTGAACCTATGCAATTAAATCTGGAATTTGAGATGGGGAGCGCTATACCTCTCTTAATTGACCCGGAACGTATGGAGATTTGCTTTTTATTGGCAATACCATATGTAACTCCCAAAAACATTTTTCAAATGAAAACAATTTACAATGTCGGTAGGAAAATATTCACGTAAAAGTCCAAACCCCAGATGTTTTGGCTTTTAAACCGTGGGTACCAGGTTGGTATTCAATACCCATTTTGAATGACTGTGAAAAATTCAAAGACAATAATTTCCAATTTGATGGAAAACCTTTTGTTTACGATTCTACCAATGCTTTATGTGGGATCGAGTACCTTAAACATGGCTCTGAAACATGTCAAGTAACTATGTCAAAAACTATGTCAAAAACCGACAGTAACGCGTTAGTACATGCTATTTTAGTAAAAGATAAATGGTTGGTAAGCACGTGTCTTAAAAAACATGAGTGTTTTTCGCAGGGACCAGGTGACTAATAAAGTAATTGCCTTACCAGCACCTGTCTCACTGATCAAGGTACCCCACGACTCTCGTATCACCATCGGTGACGTTACGCTATACCCAGTGTACACTGACGTCATCGAAGGTGCTATTGAGATGGTGGATCCCTTCCAGAATCTAGAAATCCCTCTAGATCCTAATCTAAAGTTCTTGCTGGACCATAAGCCCAACCACACTATCCAAATGTCAATCAGAAAAGATAACATTTCTGTGGACACATTTAAATACTCTGAGCTAGATACTGACCTTATTGTTCGTGTTGACTGGTTCATCCATGTTAAGATTGTTATTGGGTGTGCTATGATAATAATGATATTATGGTTGATTGTACTAAGTGTAAAGTTCAAAACTCTTACAGGTACAAACATATACAAAAATGTTCATTCCACGCACGGGCCTATGTCAGTAGAAATGATGTGAGTGCACAATATGTCTGGTAACTTCTATAGTGCTTATTCATAGACTAAATTCATCTTGGCTATGATATGCACTAAGGGGGGTTATGTCAGGATATTTATATCGGCAGACATTTTGTGCTATGATAGAAATTAAAAGTGTATATTGCCAGAGTCACTCAGAACAGAGCAGACTCCATTATGGATTTCAGGCTAAACACTAGCCTGAACTAAGGAATGCATTATATAAACAAACCAAGTGATAAAATGAGACAGGGGGATGGACGCTCTGCCTAGATGTTAATGGAATAGAAATAATTCTAAACCCAGACATAAGTGACAGAGAAGATTAAATAATTAAATTTTACTTTCTAAATTAACAAGATCCCATTGTAAGTTAGGGGTCAATTTTTGTTTACAACTGTCATTTTAGAAATTACAGCAAGAATTGTCGACACACTGTCTGGAGAAAACCCAAAGAAACTCTTTGAACTGACAAGTAAACTTAAGTTATTGCAGCCATATAGATAAGCCAAATTACGTCAAAATCGTCATCAGGAAAAGTTAACTGTTTCCTGGATAGGAAAGTTTAGTGAGGCGATACTGCCCTCTATGGACCAAATACCTAAATTGCTATATGCAGGGTGACCCCACCTTCAATTTCCTATTGGCTTATCAAATAATGACGAACAGAAAGTCTGGCCCTTTAAAAATCAGGATCATAGGCTAAGTGAGAAAGAAGCAAGCGGGTCAGAGGAAGCAAAGGAGTCAGTTGGAGTTTGGGCTTTCAGATTCGGGCATGCAGAGAGAGGCCTATGACAGACATTCACTTAACTGGTAATTATGCTGGTTTTATTTAATTAATCTAAATTCATTAAAAATCTAATAGCATGATATATGACTGGATAAATCACGGTCAGATTTCGATATTTAGAAATCTTAGTTAACTAAAGAATATATAGTTATAAACATTCCATTCTGCAGGTGGAATTAAGAGTAATTATATATAAATGTGATATTATCACATGTTAGCATACCGTTGTTTTTATCCAGGTGTATTGATTTGCTCTAAAATAAGATGAGATATATCTTTTTAGGCAAATTAAATTTCGGCTTATAGAATATGGTAGATTACTCTTATTGGATGGTTCCAGGAAATAATTAATGAACTGGTTTAAATGTTATTTTAATTAAAATCACATGAGAATAGGTATTATATGCCTAGGAGGATCTATCCAGCATTGAAAGGGTTATTAGTTAACTGTTAGCCAAAGTTTTATGGCCTTTCGCTGTGCTGCATGAAAGACTTTCTTTCTCTGTGAAGCCCCTCATAAATCTTGTCTTGACAATTGCTGTGTTAGCCATTGAATGTGTATAGCCATGCCATTGTATTGCATATTCATGTTATACTAAATATTCATTGATTATTATCACGCATGTTACATATTATTATTATTTAAATTGTCACAATAAATTGTATCTATTTTTATAACAAATTGTGATTTTATTTGTATGGAATACATTTCACTTACATGATAACGATCTAGAGAATTGAAAAAGTGGGCAATTCTCAACTGTTTACTATTATCATCCCATAAATATCCCCACAATACATTGGTATGTTGTTGTCCGATGATTCAGACCGATCAATTTGACAGTGCAATTGCCAATCTCAATTACATTTACGAAAAGTTTCACATCGATGTTACCTATTATCTTCTGTTTAACTACAACCCATTAAGTAACAATCTACATAAGGCATAATCTAATACGGTTAATTAAGAGGTTAATATTTTAGAGGTAACCTTAATGATTTCCTTTCCTTTTAAAAATACACTTTAATTTCAGGTTTAGAACAACATTCTACCATTTAGATAGCTACTGGTTCATGATTATCTCCTGTCTCTATCAGTTACAAATACAATTCATTCGCATTTCATTCTACTGCCTCTACAAGGCCACACATTTCTACGATGAGGTATTGGGGTACGGGAGCTTGATTTCCCACCTTGCCTCGTCAGGCCACGGCACCACTCGATAACTCGTCATACACTCATTCAAATCACTATCTGTAAACAATCGCCCTGATTCTAACAAACCTTGCTCATTTCACCCTCCTCTTTTCTTCAGGTACTACCACACTTTCATGGCACGACGCCTTTCTAAATATCCCTTCAGGGATCTATAGTAGCTATCCTGGGAATCTTCAGCACCCTCGGGATCTAAAGATACTATACTATCAGCTATGTCTCTAAAATCTACAATATGCTAAACATCAATTTTATTTTTATCTCCTCTCCCTTAACTACAGCTCCTTTCCTCTTCTTTCTTCCTCCTTTCCCTCCCTTCTTTTTTTTTCTCTTTCCTCTCTCTTTCTCCGACATAGGAACCTCAAGGTACTTTTACAAACCACAACTTGGGTGTCTCTAAATACATTACATTACCTCCTCATCAAGTCCCCGTCTAGAGTCAGAGAACTGGCTATCTAGGGTTAGGAGCTGGCCTTAGTTGTACAAAGTAGCTGGTGCCACGAGGCCAACTCCCCAATCTCAACACAGAGATTTTGCCCCTCGGCCCAAATCATAGTTACAGCCTCGCATTCACCCACCTATCGGGTTTATAGTCAGGGCCTCACCTGTCACGGCCACACATTTTTGGTCACCACGCTAGTGGCTCGAGCCCCACGCCCAAATGATAGGTAGAGCCTCTCACCAGCCGCTTGGCAACTAGCAGGGCCTCACATGTCACGGGGTAGATAGTTTTTCGCTTCAGCACTAGTTAGCCAGCCAGTTCTACATAAACTCAACTGTGTTTTTATTGATCAGTTCATTGTTGTTGTGTTTTTTTTTCTTTTTCAGCATGTCCCATGAAGCCAATAACAGGAGAAGAACCGTCCCTCCCTAGCGCAACCGCTAAGCCATACAGGGCCTGCTGCACTCAGCATACCTCTATTATCATACACGCCAGTTTTTTTTAGATTCCAAACTATCCCCAGGAGGGTTTGCACAAACACTCCCGCCAACTCACAGGGTAGGCCCCATGCATCTCCCCCTCCTACCCCCCCTCACTATCTGAGTACCACCCACTAATTTGTAGTAATTTAGTTCTAGCAAATACAGATTATGTTACGCATGCATCATATGCGGCAAGCCATATACCCATAAAAGTTGAATGTCATATTTACAAGGAAATAAGAGTGGTCAATCTACTTAGGTCTGTCCCCGCGCTTGGAAATAATTACACACAGGTTCCACACTTGTTTGAGGCCACTCCCCGTAGACACCTTAGAGGTCCCAATCTCCTCAGGTAGGTATGTACCGTATACTGTAGACCACCAGCAATACTTCTAAACAACGCCTCACCATTGATCTGTCTGCTCATTCGTCCACAATGCCTTAACGCTCTTATATTATCCACATAATTCTCTCTACACTATGTCACAGCAGATACAAGTAATTGTGAGTGCGGGTAAACCACATGGCACAGTAAGACCGATTTCTTCAACACCTTCATGTTGCTAGTCATCCGTCCCCCCCTTATGGTATGTTCATGGGGGTAAGTGGTGTGTGAAGTGTTGCTTTACTACCAGACTCACTTTGGTGGGAGTAGCAGGGAAATATTTGATGCATTTGCAAAGGCTCACTAGCTACCCCTCATTATCACTAGGTGCATCACGGTGATACATTATCTAGTAGATTTCTTAACAGTGGAATAGAAACTGCACTCATACAAGGATAAAGTACACTACAGCACGGTTAAACTCTAGGCACTCCTCTGTCACGAGACAAACTACTAAACCATCATGATTTCATAGGTTCATACTGAATTCAGGTACCATACAGTCAAATCTCCCAGAGGATAACTAGTGCACATTCGTGAAGACAAAACAGGTTCCTTCAGCTGGGTACTCATAATTGGAAGACCGGCAATCATTGCTGGGTTCTTGGAACTTCGCTATGCACACTATCCCTCTGGTGAGATCATTCAGTTACGGTTACTATTATTACCGGGTCTGCCTGACGGAGATATTGAGATTTAGATCCCCTGGCAAGGACAAACCTGGTCATGTGATAGGAGTCGTTAGAACCGGGATTGGGGCTTCTATGTTCATCCCGCCAGGATCTGCCAAATTCCCAGTCTCTCGTACAGAAGCGACCGCTAATGCTGGGTTACAGCAATCTACAAACTATTGATTGGGGATTGCTGGGTAAGAGTCTCGGACTACCATCTTTACGAAACACCGGCCTTAGTCGAATTACCCGATATATGGCGGCCGCATTCGCATAGAGAATCCTGGTAGGGCATGGCAGTCAAAGGTTATACAGATATGGCAGTCTGCGGTTCAATTTCATACAGGTCATTCATCTTCATTGACCATTATGAAGATAGCTCCCGGGCTGTCCTGCTTGCCTGAATGTCATGGCTAGTAATGTGGTCCAGCACGCAGAAACTATGTAAACATATACATAAGTAAGAAAAGGAAAATAACAGGATAGAGCGTAAACCGGACCTTAGAATGGCCGGACTAATACGCTAGAGACAGAGAATGGTCAAAGGGAAAGCCGAGGTCAAGGAAGCCAGAAAATACTCAATACCGATTAAACAAGCCAAGTCAGGGAAACCAGAGATCAGAATAACCAGGGAAACGCCAAGGATCAGGATACCAGGAAATCAGAAACACGAAAATAGCACTCTCAGGAAACCAGGAAACTGAAACCACGACAGGGCAAAGTACTGGGAAAAGCTAGGGGTTTAAATACCCCTCTCTAGGCTGTGATTGGTCAGAGGGCGACCTCTGACCCCAAAACGTGCGTGTGCGTTGACGTCGTGACGTCACGCACACGTTGGTATAATTCTTGGGGGCGGAGCTACTCTTAGGCGCGACCACGTGGTCGGCACCATGTTTGATTCGGGCGTGATGCCCGGAAGAACGGAAGGAGCGGTTCCCGGCTCGCCGACGAGCAGGTAAGCTCGTGTTGTCGGCGCGGCCGTGCCAGTCGGGCACGGCCGTGAGGCTCGGCGGGCCGGTGACCGCAACAGTACCCCCCACTCGAAGACCGCGCACCGGGCGGGATGGACCCGGCTTAAGAGGAAAGCGGTTGTGAAACGACCCGGATAAGACGGGGCGCATGGACCCGGTCAGCAGGAACCCAACAACGTTCCTCGGGACGATAACCCTTCCTGTCAACGAGATAGGACAAGACACCTCTGGATAATTTGGAGTCCATGATAGAACGGACTTCGTATTCTTCTTGATCACCCACTACCAAGGGCGGAGGAGGAGTGGATAACCTGGTGTAGCGATTGCAAGTAAGGGGCTTGAGCAGAGACACATGGAAAGTATTCGCAATTCTCATATGAGCCGGAAGTGCCAAAGAATAGGTCACTGGATTAATACGTTGGGTAACTCGAAAGGGACCTATGTACCGAGTAGCAAATTTCATGGACGGGACCTTAAGTTTGATATGTTTTGTGGAGAGCCACACCCTGTCACCTGGAAGATAGACAGGATTAGCGCCCCGTTTTTTGTCAGCTTGGACCTTTGCTCGTAATGAAGCTTTTTGCAGAGCTGAATGGACGGAATCCCAGGTATCATGAATTGATTCTAAATGGGTGTTCAAAGCAGGAATTTCCGTGTCTGAGAATTCAGAAGGAAAAACAGCGGGGTGATAACCCTGATTTACAAAGAATGGACTATGATTAGAAGATTCATGAGTGGCGTTGTTCCTGGCGAACTCAGCCATGGGTAAGAGCTCATACCAGACTGTTTGGCATTTATAAAGCAACGTAAATAGGCTTCTAAAGACTGATTCGCCCTCTCTGCTGCTCCATTTGTTTGAGGGTGATACGCTGACGAAAAGGAGAGTTCGATGCCCAATTGTTTACAAAAGGAACGCCAAAACCTAGAAACAAACTGGGTACCTCTGTCAGATACTATGCTTTTGGGTACACCGTGCAACCGAAAGATCTCTCTCAAGAATATTTGAACTAGATCTTGAGCAGATGGTAATTTTTTAAGTGGGACAAAATGTGCCATCTTTGTGAATCTATCGATAACCATAAGGACTGTATTAAACCCGTTTGAACTGGGTAGATCCACAATGAAATCCATGGCTAAGTGGGTCCATGGAGCACTAGGTATGGGCAGTGGTTGTAACAGTCCAGGGGGCGATCTAGGAGGAACTTTAGAAACGGCACATATTTGACATGCCCCAACATAATCTTTGATATCGTTTCTAAGAGCAGGCCACCAAAACCTCCTGGAGATGGCAGAAAGAGTTTTATGGACTCCAGGATGGCCCGCTGTGAGGTTGTCATGGAACATATCTAGTACCTTTCTTCGGAACTGAGGTGACACATACAGTTTGTCCGGAGGTTTTCCCACAGGTGCCTGAGTTTGGTCTGCTATTATGGCACAGAAGAGTGGAGAAGACACTTCGGAAACTGTAGTGGCAATGAGGCATTCAGGAGGTATAATAGGATATATCTCCTGTTCCGGAACTTCCTCTGTCTCAAACTGCCTAGAAAGTGCATCTGCCTTGGTGTTTTTAGTACCAGGCCTATACGTAATTACGAAATTGAATCGGGAGAGGAACAATGACCATCTAGCCTGACGAGAGGACAGTCTCTTAGCGTCCCCAATATAAGCCAAATTCTTATGATCAGTAAAGATCAAAAGTGGCTCTTTGGAACCTTCCAAGAGATGCCTCCATTCCTTAAGGGCAAGTACAATGGCCAAAAGTTCCCTATTCCCTATGTCATAATTCTTCTCTGCAGGTGTGAGTTTGCGAGAGTAAAATCCACAGGGATGTAAAGGCGTATCAGGACTTTCTCTCTGAGACAGAATGGCTCCAACTCCTGTCTCTGACGCATCCACCTCTAGGTTGGATCAGGATGGGTCAGGACAGGTGCTGAGGAAAATAAAGATTTTAACCGTTCAAATGCCTCTCTTGCTTCTTTGGGCCAAGATATACAATTTGCTCCTTTTTTGGTTAAATTGGTTATAGGGGAAATCACGGAGGAAAATCCCTTTATGAATTTGCGGTAGTAATTTGCAAAACCTATAAAGCATTGAGTAGCTTTAAGGCCCTTGGGCAATGGCCACTGTAAGACTGCCTCCAGTTTGCGGGGATCCATCTGGAAACCAGACGGAGATATAACGTATCCAAGGAATTGTATCTCCGTTTGGTCAAACTGGCATTTCTCCAGTTTACAGTAAAGACCGTTCTGTAACAGGGTTTTCAGTACAATTCTCACATGTTCGTGATGTGTCTCTAGGTCTGGGGAATAGATGAGAATGTCGTCCAGGTACACTAGAACGAACATGTGAAGGTACTCTCTTAGGACATTGTTAATAAAATCCTGGAATACCGCTGGAGCGTTACATAATCCAAACGGCATAACCAGGTATTCGTAATGTCCCATTCTGGTGTTAAATGCGGTCATCCATTCGTGACCGTCCTTAATCCTGACTAGATTGTATGCACTTCGGAGATCGAGCTTAGTAAAGACTCGAGCTCCCTTCAATCTGTCAAACAGCTCTGATATAAGGGGAATAGGGTAGGCATTTTTTATGGTAATCCTATTCAAACCCCTATAATCGATACAGGGGCGAAGGTCTCCTTCTTTTTTAGAGACAAAGAAGAACCCAGCCCCGGCTGGTGAGGAGGATCTACGGATATGACCCTTTCTGAGAGCATCCTTTATATATTCTTCCAAACAAAGATTTTCCTGGGGGGACAAGGCATAAACTCCTCCCTTGGGAGGCATAGTCCCTGGTAATAAGTTTATAGTACAGTCATAAGGTCTATGAGGAGGTAACCCTTCTGACTGGACCTTGTTAAATACCTCCTTTAAATCCATATACTGCGGCGGAATTTGTGTGGTCAAGGGAGGTGCAATAGGAACATTAATGGTACCAATAGGTTGTGGGATTTGCTTAAAGCAAACACCTTTGCATCTCTCACCATTGTGTTTCAGGAGCCAAGGGAAACCGAGTATTATCGGACATGTAGGTGAAGATATGGTTTGAAAGGTCATTTCTTCAGAGTGGAGAATACCCACTGAGACAGTGATTGGCAGAGTTTCGTGTGTGATGAAAGGCTGGGTAAGAGGCCTTCCATCAATGGCCTCGACTGCTATAGGTTTCTCTTTTTGTCTTAGCAGGAGATGTTTTGCAGAGAATTCTTTGTCTAGGAAATTCTCCGCTGCCCCAGAGTCAATCATAGCCTCACACTGAACAGTAGTCTTCGTAACCCCTTAGTGATCAGGCCATTTTTCAATTGTATTACCGTTAAGGACCAGGGCTCTTTTTACATTTCTGCAGTGGTTGTGTTTAGATGTAATTTGCCTCTTACACATTTACTGTACCCATACATATTATATACCATTTTTCTCGCTA
The DNA here is from genome assembly GCF_036172605.1 of Pelobates fuscus. Classification (NCBI taxonomy): domain Eukaryota; kingdom Metazoa; phylum Chordata; class Amphibia; order Anura; family Pelobatidae; genus Pelobates; species Pelobates fuscus. The sequence goes on along the minus strand of NC_086318.1, from coordinate 263,567,401 downwards.
TTAAATGTTCATTCTAAAGATACCATCATTTTCATCATATCATATAATGTACTAGAATAAAAAAAGTAAAATATGATAAAAAAACAAACAAAAAAAAACACAGCTGGCCATCATGCACCCATGTCCCAGTTGGAACATGTCTGAAGCCGACCAATGTAATTCACCTCAGTCAAACTGTATGTTTTTGAAAAGTACACACCCTAGGGCATTTCACATGGTGGCATTTGAACACTTTACATGCACTAATTCTACCACCAGTCTCTGTCAAACGTTTTTGTGGTGTTATTTTTCACTCACACATTCTACTTTGTGCATAGATTCTAAGCTCCTGTTAGGTGTTACTGCCAAAGGACACCACAATATGTACTTGGCATCATCTCCCGAGTACAGCGATAACACTCATGCATACGTTTGTCGGGTTCACTGGGGGGGTGCAAAGCAAAATGTCTGATATGCGTTTTTCAAATTTTATATATCTTGTTTGCCTATCTTGTTTTGAGGGCCTTATCAGATATCCCAATGTATTTTCTTGCCATGAGCGTGCATATATTTGAAAAGTTTACACCCCACAGTAGTTGAAGAACGTGTGTGGAGGTAACTGTTCAATCCTCAATTTTACACACGCACACCGCTATTTGACTGTGATTTAGGAGAGCCCGCTGTTGGTTATTGCAAGAACACACCCCGGGTTGTTTTCTGCGAGGCCTCCTAAGGACACCCACGCCCCCCCCCCATGCATAGGTCTGCCAGGATTTGGGGAAGGTACGGTAACAACTGAATGACTTGCCATTTGAGTTGAAATTGAGAGTATGTCTTCTGATAGGCCTATCTTTAGCTTGGGGCTTTACACATACCCCAGTTTTATATATCGCCACAAAAGGGTACATACTTGAAACGTAGACACCCCGAGGTATTGCATGTATGTGGAGTGCTTTGATGCAACTTTTTTTTAGCCAGAAAAAAGATAAAACAAGTTGAAGAACGTGTGTGGAGGTAACTGTTCAATCCTCAATTTTACACACGCACACCGCTATTTGACTGTGATTTAGGAGAGCCCGCTGTTGGTTATTGCAAGAACACACCCCGGGTTGTTTTCTGCGAGGCCTCCTAAGGACACCCATGCCCCCCCCATGCATAGGTCTGCCAGGATTTGGGGAAGGTACGGTAACAACTGAATGACTTGCCATTTGAGTTGAAATTGAGAGTATGTCTTCTGATAGGCCTATCTTTAGCTTGGGGCTTAACACATACCCCAGTTTTATATATCGCCACAAAAGGGTACATACTTGAAACGTAGACACCCCGAGGTATTGCATGTATGTGGAGTGCTTTGATGCAACTTTTTTTTAGCCAGAAAAAAGATAAAACAAGTTGAAGAACGTGTGTGGAGGTAACTGTTCAATCCTAAATTTTACACACGCACACCGCTATTTGACTGTGATTTAGGAGAGCCCGCTGTTGGTTATTGCAAGAACACACCCCGGGTTGTTTTCTGCGAGGCCTCCTAAGGACACCCATGCCCCCCCCCCCCATGCATAGGTCTGCCAGGATTTGGGGAAGGTACGGTAACAACTGAATGACTTGCCATTTGAGTTGAAATTGAGAGTATGTCTTCTGATAGGCCTATCTTTAGCTTGGGGCTTAACACATACCCCAGTTTTATATATCGCCACAAAAGGGTACATACTTGAAACGTAGACACCCCGAGGTATTGCATGTATGTGGAGTGCTTTGATGCAACTTTTTTTTAGCCAGAAAAAAGATAAAACAAGTTGAAGAACGTGTGTGGAGGTAACTGTTCAATCCTCAATTTTACACACGCACACCGCTATTTGACTGTGATTTAGGAGAGCCCTCTGTTGGTTATTGCAAGAACACACCCCGGGTTGTTTTCTGCGAGGCCTCCTAAGGACACCCATGCCCCCCCCATGCATAGGTCTGCCAGGATTTGGGGAAGGTACGGTAACAACTGAATGACTTGCCATTTGAGTTGAAATTGAGAGTATGTCTTCTGATAGGCCTATCTTTAGCTTGGGGCTTAACACATACCCCAGTTTTATATATCGCCACAAAAGGGTACATACTTGAAACGTAGACACCCCGAGGTATTGCATGTATGTGGAGTGCTTTGATGCAACTTTTTTTTAGCCAGAAAAAAGATAAAACAAGTTGAAGAACGTGTGTGGAGGTAACTGTTCAATCCTCAATTTTACACACGCACACCGCTATTTGACTGTGATTTAGGAGAGCCCTCTGTTGGTTATTGCAAGAACACACCCCGGGTTGTTTTCTGCGAGGCCTCCTAAGGACACCCATGCCCCCCCCATGCATAGGTCTGCCAGGATTTGGGGAAGGTACGGTAGCAACTGAATGACTTGCCATTTGAGTTGAAATTGAGAGTATGTCTTCTGATAGGCCTATCTTTAGCTTGGGGCTTAACACATACCCCAGTTTTATATATCGCCACAAAAGGGTACATACTTGAAACGTAGACACCCCGAGGTATTGCATGTATGTGGAGTGCTTTGATGCAACTTTTTTTTAGCCAGAAAAAAGATAAAACAAGTTGAAGAACGTGTGTGGAGGTATTTTATATATCGCCACAAAAGGGTACATACTTGAAACGTAGACACCCCGAGGTATTGCATGTATGTGGAGTGCTTTGATGCAACTTTTTTTTAGCCAGAAAAAAGATAAAACAAGTTGAAGAACGTGTGTGGAGGTAACTGTTCAATCCTCAATTTTACACACGCACACCGCTATTTGACTGTGATTTAGGAGAGCCCGCTGTTGGTTATTGCAAGAACACACCCCGGGTTGTTTTCTGCGAGGCCTCCTAAGGACACCCATGCCCCCCCCATGCATAGGTCTGCCAGGATTTGGGGAAGGTACGGTAACAATTGAATGACTTGCCATTTGAGTTGAAATTGAGAGTATGTCTTCTGATAGGCCTATCTTTAGCTTGGGGCTTTACACATACCCCAGTTTTATATATCGCCACAAAAGGGTACATACTTGAAACGTAGACACCCCGAGGTATTGCATGTATGTGGAGTGCTTTGATGCAACTTTTTTTTAGCCAGAAAAAAGATAAAACAAGTTGAAGAACGTGTGTGGAGGTAACTGTTCAATCCTCAATTTTACACACGCACACCGCTATTTGACTGTGATTTAGGAGAGCCCGCTGTTGGTTATTGCAAGAACACACCCCGGGTTGTTTTCTGCGAGGCCTCCTAAGGACACCCATGCCCCCCCCATGCATAGGTCTGCCAGGATTTGGGGAAGGTACGGTAACAACTGAATGACTTGCCATTTGAGTTGAAATTGAGAGTATGTCTTCTGATAGGCCTATCTTTAGCTTGGGGCTTAACACATACCCCAGTTTTATATATCGCCACAAAAGGGTACATACTTGAAACGTAGACACCCCGAGGTATTGCATGTATGTGGAGTGCTTTGATGCAACTTTTTTTTAGCCAGAAAAAAGATAAAACAAGTTGAAGAACGTGTGTGGAGGTAACTGTTCAATCCTCAATTTTACACACGCACACCGCTATGTGACTGTGATTTAGGAGAGCCCGCTGTTGTTTATTGCAAGAACACACCCCGGGTTGTTTTCTGCGAGGCCTCCTAAGGACACCCATGCCCCCCCCCATGCATAGGTCTGCCAGGATTTGGGGAAGGTACGGTAACAATTGAATGACTTGCCATTTGAGTTGAAATTGAGAGTATGTCTTCTGATAGGCCTATCTTTAGCTTGGGGCTTAACACATACCCCAGTTTTATATATCGCCACAAAAGGGTACATACTTGAAACGTAGACACGCACACCGCTTTTTGACTGTGGAACACACCCCGGGTTTATCACGATTCCGGGAACCTAACACGCTAACAGACACACACACACACAGAAAAGGTGCCGTACCGGACCTTAGAGTGGCCGGGCTAAGCACACACAGAATAGTCAGGGGAACCAGAAAACAGAATAACGAGAAACAAGCCGAGGTCAAAGGGTAGGAGAAAGTCACAAAGTCAGCTTAACAAGCCAGAGAGTACGTAACCACAAATCACAAGTTCAGAATCAATACTATACAGCAAAGACCACAACAGGGCAGGGAGGAACAGGAAAGGTGAGTATAAATACCCTAGGTTAAATTCTGATTGGATAACTTCCAATCAGAATTAACAATCACATGTGGGAGATATCTAAGCCTCCCACTGTGATTGTGGTACTGTTGCTTTAACGCCGGGTCACTCACGTGACCCCGGCGTTTGCATAAATCAACGACCTTTCAGCGTGCAGCGTTATACATGCTGCCGCTGGGAGGCGTGACGGATGCGAGCGGCGGAGAGGAGACGCCGCTCGCCGACAGGTAGGAGGAGGGGAGACCGCGGGCGGCGATGGACTGAGGGTGAGTGCTGCGAGTTGCGAGCAGCCTCCCCTACTAACCGCCCGCGGACCCCTTACAGGGTTGTTTTCTGCGAGGCCTCCTAAGGACACCCATGCCCCCCATGCACGGGGTAAATGTAACAACCCCCCCCAAAGAAAAAGACACCAAAAAAAAATAACTGAACGGCAAAAAATAAATTAAAAATGGGCCAGCGTGTGGTATCGTTTGAAACAGTCTCCAATGCAGAGTCCAGGCTGCCCAGGGCAATCAGGACAGTAATATACACTGTCTTTTCTCTGCCCCCTCTTAGAACAGACCCTGCATCTTTTTTGGGGACTCTGTTTTGCCGCAGTAGGGGGGATTTTAAAAATAAAATGTGTAGCCCCAACTCTACTCTCTCCCATCACCGCCCGGGGAGCAGGTGCATCACGGTACAAAATCCCCGAAATGATCTGGAGCTGAAACTGTCAAAATCTCAGTTGCGTCCCGGGGTTTGCTTTTTTGAACAACAAGAAAGCGTTGTGGGTTGCAATCTGCATTAGGTAGATTGCAACCTTTTTGTACCAGGCCCTTGTCTTTCGTATAACTAGGTAGGGCTGCAGCAGCTGATCTGCCAGATCAACCCCACCCATATGACGGTTATAGGCCTTGATGCACACTGGCTTCCTCGTTCTCTCAGCTCTGCCACGTACAGGGACCTCCACAGTCCCCTCAGTGTGGATGGTGGTAAGAAGGTACACATCCTTCTTGTCTCTGTACTTAACTGCCAACAGCTCCTCTTGGCGCAGAGCTGAGGTCTCCCCCCTCCGTAGCCGGGTGCGTGCAAGTTGTCCTGGGAAACCTGTGCTGTTCTTTTTAATTGTGCCGCAAGCTACTGTATCAAAACAGTACAGTAGCTTGAACAAAGGGACACTTGTATAAAAATTGTCAGTATACAAGTGGTACCCTTTGTTCATCAGGGGGAATATCAGGTCCCAGACAATCTTGCCACTGGTTCCCATATGTTCTGGGCAACCTGGAGGGTCAAGGTGGCTATCCTTTCCCTCGTACACCCGGAAGGCCTGAGTATACCCAGTCTCGCTATCACAGAGCTTATACATCTTTACACCATACCTAGAGCGCTTGGAAGGAACATACTGCTTGAATCCCAGCCTTCCCTTATACTTCATCAGGGATTCATCCACGCATATATTCCTTCCAGGTGTATAAGCCTCTGCAAACCTGGCAGCAAAGTGGGTAATCAGGGGGCGGATTTTATACAGCCTGTCAAACTGGGGATGCTCCCTAGGGGGACACAGGCTGTTGTCGCTGAAGTGCATGAAATGCAGAATCATTTCATACCTCTTCCTCGACATACATTGGGAGTAAATGGGGGTAGAGCAGATGGGGCTACTGCTCCAGTAGGAGCGGATGGAGGGCTTCTTTATGATGCCCATCAGCATAGTCAATGCCCAGAATCTTTTAAATTCTGGCACATCGATGGGGGCCCATTGCTGCTTTGCCAAAAAAGAGTCCGGTTTTTTAGCTCGGAATTGATGGGCATATAAATTAGTTTGGGCGACAATGTTCCCCAATACATCATCGCCCAGAAACACCTCCATAAACTGCTGAGGGCTAAATCCTGTGACATCCAAATTAATGCCAGGATTTGCAGTAAAGGATGGGATGTCTGGCCTCTGGTTATGAGGCACTACCCACTCCTCAGCAGTTCTGCCAGCTGGAGCAGCACGTCTCCTTCTGGCAGGGGGACTAGCAGGCACAGATACAACATCACCAGATACATCACTAGCAGTAGACACTGTATCGAGTGATGATGTATCTGAGCACCTGGCAGGGTCAAAATCAGGGTCAGAGTCTGACATAGACGCGTCAGACTCTAGCGCAAGGGTGGCATATGACTGCTCAGCGCGGGTTGTCTTCCGTGACCCGTGTGCCATGATCACAATTGCTTTACTTAGTGACCTGTCACAAAAAAAAAAAAAAAATAACCCCTGAAAAAATGAACAGACAGCAAAATAAGTGATGCTGTGCAAGAGCCTGTGATCTGTATAGTGATCACTGGCAGGGCAGGGGTTAATCGTTCTGAAAAGAGCTTTTGGGTCTCAAAAAAGATCACAAAAAAATGAACCCCTAAAAAAAAGGCACAAACAGCAGAAAAGATCTGCTGTGCAAGAGCCAGTGATTATAGTGATCACTGGCAAGACAGGGGTTAATGGCTCTGAAAAGAGCCTTTGGGTCTCAAGATTTTACAAATCCCTACCTATAAATACCTAAATCTCTCTAGCTAAACCACAGATCTCTCTCTCTCTCTCTCACACTAAAACACAAGTGAAGAGAGGGAGGCAGATCCACACTAATCAGAGAAATGGGGAACACACTTGGGATGAAATTGCTAATGGGGCAAGCTGTGATTGTATGACTCCAGCCTGCCCCTTATGATGCGGCATGCTAGGGACGCCCCCAGAAGCCCCATGATTCACTGCCTTTCGAAAAAAAAAGGGGGGGGGGAGTTAATATTGATCATTTTCTTTATTTTATATTTATTTTTTTATATATATTATTTTATATGCACGGAGTGCCAGGACCCCTCAAGGCACTCATCACATGCAGTACATCACTGCTATACTATCAGAGCTTCCAGAGCTCAAAATAGGTGCAGACGTACCAGGTACGTCCAAGGTCATTATGGACTGTTTTCTGCCAGACGTACCTGATACGTCCGCGGTCGGGAAGGGGTTAAAAGACAATGTTACTTTGACAAGGAAACGGTTCTTAGTCAATTTAGGGGACATATACATCACACCTAAGGTCGGTCCCCGTACGTGCCTTAGGTGTGCAAGTTTTCCGGCCGAACCGGGCATGACGATCTTAGATGTCCCTTCTTGCCACAATACATACATAGCCCCTCGTTACGTCTGTGTTGTCTCTCTGCCTCAGTGAGTTTAGCGCTACCCAATTGCATGGGTTCAGGTTCTGGAAGAGGCGTTTGGCTACTCACCACTGGGTTAGAGAAACGAGGAGCTATGGACAAATTAGAACGTCTGTTACGTTGTTTGTTTTTTTTTCTCTCTCTCTGAGCCGGTTATCAATGTCTATCATGTAGGCAATAAACTCATTAAGATTAACCGGAAGGTCTCTAGCTGCGGTCTCATCTTGTATACTCTCAGCTAGACCTTCAGAGAAAGCAGCCACCAGACCACTATTGGTCCAATCAACCTCAGACGCCAATGTCCTGAACTCTATGGCATAATCGGCTACAGAACGACTGCCTTGCTTGATTCTCATAAGGGCTTTGGCAGCGTTCTTCTCCCTGCCTTTAGGTTCAAACGTAGCCTTAAAAGCTGTAAGAAAGGCACTGTAATCACGGGCTACTGCGTCACCACTTTCCCATAAGGGGTTAGCCCAGGTCAAGGCTTTTCCAGTTAATTGGTTCATCAGATAGCCTATTTTTGATCTATCTGTTGGGAATGAACCTGGGGAGGCCTCAAAGTGGTATTCAATTTGGTTTAAAAAACCTCTGAATTCCTTAGAATCACCTCCATAACGAGGGGGCGGTGACAGGGTTATGGACGGTGGTTTATGTGGTACGGGAACCACTACAGGTGGCGGAACCACCGGTGGTACAGTAGGGACCTCTAAATAGGCAGTCCTCTGGAGCAAGGTCTGAAATGCCTGGGCAAATTGGTCTAACCTGTGGTCCATATCCTCCACCCTATTTTCGCAGGCGATCATATGTTTGCATAGTTCTGCAGGATCCATGGCCCTGTCGTAATGTCACGGCTAGTAATGTGGTCCCGCACGCAGAAACTATGTAAACATATACATAAGTAAGAAAAGGAAAATAACAGGATAGAGCGTAAACCGGACCTTAGAATGGCCGGACTAATACGCTAGAGACAGAGAATGGTCAAAGGGAAAGCCGAGGTCAAGGAAGCCAGAAAATACTCAATACCGATTAAACAAGCCAAGTCAGGGAAACCAGAGATCAGAATAACCAGGGAAACGCCAAGGATCAGGATACCAGGAAATCAGAAACACGAAAATAGCACTCTCAGGAAACCAGGAAACTGAAACCACGACAGGGCAAAGTACTGGGAAAAGCTAGGGGTTTAAATACCCCTCTCTAGGCTGTGATTGGTCAGAGGGCGACCTCTGACCCCAAAACGTACGTGTGCGTTGACGTTGTGACGTCATGCACACGTTGGTATAATTCTCGGGGGCGGAGCTACTCTTAGGCGCGACCACGTGGTCGGCGCCATGTTTGATTCGGGCGTGATGCCCGGAAGAATGGAAGGAGCGGTTCCCGGCTCGCCGACGAGCAGGTAAGCTCGTGTTGTCGGCGCGGCCGTGCCGGTCGGGCACGGCCGTGAGGCTCGGCGGGCCGGTGACCGCAACACTGACACTTTCAGCTCTTCCTCTATCAGGAATGCATTCCAGGCTAATCCAAATTGGCCACAACCGCTTTTGCCCCGTCGTTAGTTAAGAATTCTTCGTTCCTCACCCAACTGCCAAACACCAACCCAAACTCCACATTTCAACGTTATAATCCGGTCTAACCTGGCTATTGGCACACGGCAACGAGTTGTCACGAATAGCCATGTCCGCTTACACTACATTACACACAATAGCACCGTGGACATTCTTTGAGGGTTCTCAGTGGAATACAACGTCCACAAGCGTACAATTCAAATTAGGGTCTAATTTGCCGCATTTTGCCCCCTTCATTATTTCAGACAATATCAAACTCTTCCCTTTCAGACATACAGCACCACCTTCCGACAGCCATTTTAAAACTATACTCCTTTTTCCTTAAATGCTTACTCAACAAGGGTTTCAAGGTATACGTAATCGATTTATCACCCCACGAATAACACACCCCCGCGATGGAATTCCGGGTGTCGTCAGTCTCATTAGACAGCATTTGAATTACACAACTGGGTCATATACCTGCTTGTATTAAACCTTCTTTGGCTTCCGGAGTCCTAGGAACTTCTCGATTAAAGCTAATCAGACAGGTATTATGTCTCACCAAGAAGACTTCAAAGGGTACGGCCACTACCTCATGTCACTCCAACATTCTAACAGAAATAAGTCACGTACACTAGACAATCCCCTAACTTCTTAAAAGTTGATTCTACAAGTAACTCTATGCATTAAATCAGGTTGGGACCCTGCCTCTTAATTAAGACATCCGTTCAGAATAAGGACCGCATCAATCACATCCAGTAGCAGGACGCCAGCACACATGATAAATTAAGTTCACTTGGAATCAGCTATTTCATACAGATACATTCTGCAACAGGGGAAGAGGTAAGGCAAGCATATCTTATATTGTAATCATGTTGCTATAAGTGTGTTTGCGTGCATTTTGTTTGTCCCCTTTTTACAGGCCAACCCCTATGTCGGTTCCGGCACACCACACCGACTGAAATTCCAATCACAAGATATTTCACGGTCACGATATTAACCGACTACAAGTGAAAGGCCGAAGGCCTGTATTTGTGGGAGAAGTTAGCATTCCTATAAAAGCGCTACTCCCCCCTTCCTACCTTGACAAGGCTTGCGCTGTTCACCCCAACCACCTCACCCTCTTACCTATACAGTCTTTCCAGAGGCCCCATTTTTACAGGCCTACACCTACGTCGGTTCCGGCACACCACACCGACTTAATTCCAATCACAAGATATTTCACGCTCACGATATTAACCGACCACAAATTTTAGTTAACAAGCGAGTGCACTGATCTGTATATTTTGTATTTTGGTCTCAGTAGCACCCTGTAATAAATCCATGAATAAATGCATGTTTAGGTGAGTGCAGCCCTCCTGACCTTGTTTATAATTGTAGGGGTCTAGGCCAACCCCTGGGTTTTGCACCCCTCCCTGCCACAGGTGTCTCATTCCAGGATCCTATTTAGCCTTGACTTGCAGAGAGTCCCAGTAAGGAAGCATTTCCCAAGTAAGTGGATTAATCTCATAAGAGCAAGCATTAGGCTGCTAGAGTAGGACCTGCCAAGAATGGGGTACTTTGATGCAGTTGGCAGGCTTATGCAATGTATGATCATATAATGTAACCAAACCCCCATTATTTTTTACCTAGGTGAGGTGTTTTTAAATAGTACTTTGTAGGATTTGAAATCACTGTTTAGTTAACAAGCGAGTGCACTGATCTGTATATTTTATATATATATATATTTCTTCTTGGGTAAAAGGCTTGCCATGTTAATATATGTCTATATTAACCAAAAATACTAATACGCAATCTGACTTACAGTTTCTTCAGGTTTATTCTTACAGTTACTGACACATAATAAAACAACAAAGGATGCTACAGTTAATTGCTGGACTCCTGAAGGGAGAGTTAGTCTACATAGTTAGACAACCGGACAAGAAGAACAACCTCGTGCAGCAAGAAACAGCAAGACCTTATGGTCCTTTGTTTAATATCCTATATAGAAATTACCATAATGATGTCAGAAAATAACCCTAGCCATATAAGGACAAAAAAAACAATCCACATTCCAGACTTGTCAGACAAAGAAAGCCTTGTGACTTATTGATAAGTTACCATCTGTTACTTATGTAAATCCAGACATCCATACATAATCAATAGAAACATAGAATATGCAATATTATACAGAAAGATACTAAAAAAGAAAGAATTAGGAATCTTTAACCTTTTAAGAAAAGCTTAAACTATACCCCAAAATAACCTCCTACAGAAAGGCCTGAAATTCACTCCCACCAAAATATTGGATGCATTCAGTACCTATATAGATTTCAACAAATTTAAGAGGAAACTGTGCTTAAAGAAATTATTATGAAGGCAGCCATTAGAAAGAACCAATACTCCAACTGTCAACTCATTCATACATTTATACATACCACCTTGAGGGTGGATTCTCAATTTTTCCCCAAATCATGCAACAAGAAATGGTCACGCTTGAATGTATGGTAATGCATGACTTGGAAAAGATAAAACTCTCAAGAAGATACGTACACAACCTCACTAAGAAAGAAAGAGAGGCACTGAAAGAACTAAAGGAAGATGAGAACCTCATTATCAAACGGCTGATAAGGGGGGATGTATAGTTCTACTAAATACAGATGACTGCCATAAAGAAGCCCTGAGACTTTTTTTTTTGTCAATCAATTTGTATTGTTTAATTGAGCCATAAAGCGTATACAGTCCAAAACTTGCATATCAATAATATACATGTAGGTGTTCTGTTAAGTCAGATATCGGGTACCTCTTGATAAGTGGTTGGGTATATTAACATGTGTAGCTCCACTTCTACTAATATGAACCTCAGTTAACATCGTAAACAGTATAGGTGAGTGAGTGTAATTGTGCTATCCTTTAAGGGTGGTTCCATATGGTGTAGGTATTAGTGGTGTGGGATAGGTCTTCGCTACTTCGGCAGTTTTGGTAAAGTAGTTTTCATGGGCCGTAGGTTACTTGAGTGTTGTTATATGTTGCGGGCGTAGGTAGCCATCGGGTATGAGTAAGTGGTGAGTGGGGAAGCATAGGGAATCAGTCTCATGGCTCGATGTGCAGTTGACTGTGTATATATCTGGTCTGGTCAGGCTACCTAGCTGATTGCGTCTTTCTGTCCTAGCTGTCAGTCATGACTTTGTGTGTCATTCTGGGTTCGTGTCCTCTGGTGGCGGCACAAGTACTCGCCTTGGTTCCCGGTCTAGGGGTCTGTTGTCATGGGTCTTCTCACCCGGGTGCCCCCCTCTGTTGTGCCCCATTCTCATTGTGCTCACTGTGTGTGCGCCTGTTGGGACCATGGGCTCTCCCCCCCTCCCGGGCTCCCACCCCGTCCCCGCAGGGTGTACTGCCCCCCGACTGGAGGGGCGAGGGAGTGGATAGAGTGGGGAAGGGGGTGGGAATAAGGGTGTAGAGGGGGGGCAAGATGAGAGAGAAAAGAAGAAAAAAAAAGGGGGGGTGGAGAAAAGTGTGTGGGGGGGGATGTAAGACTTTTGTAGCCTCTGTTATTGTTTAGATCCTGTCCAACCATCACCATCCCGCGAGGGTTGGGGTCCAATGCCTCCCTAGTTCTCTTCTTCTGGGCGGTGTCTGCCTCCATCCGCTGCGGTCTGTCTTTGGGCCATAAAGGTGCACCAGGGGAACCAGGTGATAGCGCATTTGTCTCCTGTGCTGTGCAGTGATGCAGTGAGGGATTCCATGCTATATATGTCCTCTACCCGTTCCATCCATTGCTCCACAGTCGGTGGCTCCGCCGAGCGCCATTTAGTTGGGATGAGGGATTTCGCTGCATTAAGTAAGTGTTTCGTAAGTGAACGTTTGTAGGCAGCGATGGGAAGTGTGGTGTGGTGGAGTAGAATTGGTAGGGGTTGGAATGGCAGCTCCGGGTCTGCTATGTTCTTGATTTTTGAATGAATTTGCTTCCAGTACTGCCTAATTTTGGGGCACGACCACCAGATGTGGATGTCCGTTCCCTCCTCGGCTCCGCATCTCCAGCAGGTGTCAGGGAGTTCGCTATTCATGCGGTGTAATCTGGCTGGGGTCCTGTACCAGTTGACCAGAATTTTGTAATTAAGTTCCTGTATTTTCGAGCTGATTGTACCCTGGTGTGCTCATATGTGTATCTTTTCCTATTGTTGGTCCGTTATTGTATGGTCCGTAGCTTGTTCCCAGCGAGACATGTACCGCGGTGGTGCGTGTGGTGTGGTCGTGAGCAGCATGGAGTAGAGGAGCGTGATTCCCTTCAGGGGTTGGTCTCTGGCTACGCACATGTGTTCGAAGGCGCACCCAGTTACGCAAACCTATTCATGTCCTTGTGGGAACATGAGTTTATTTTGAAGGAACATAGGTGGGATGCGAACCTGGTCACATATTGCCGCTACATAGACGACATATTTTTTATTTGGAAGGGAGATGAGAACTCCCTAGTTTCATTTTTAGCATATTTAAATCTTAATGACTGGGGAATCATTCTTACTTGCGATTTCAGCAAAACTCAGGTCAACTTTTTAGATCTTAATATCTATGTTGAGGAAGGTCTACTCAAAACAAGTACATTCTTTAAGAAAGTAGATGTGAATAGTTATATTCAAGAAAGCAGTTGCCACTATTCACCATAGCTCACAAAAGCCCCAAAGGCAAAGCTTTTACATATCAAAACAAACTGTACAGACAAAACTAAATTCCAAGAACAATCCAAAAAAGAGAAAGGGTTTAAGGACAGTTTAATACAACAAGCAAACCAGGAGGTCACTACCAGGGAAAGAGAGACACTATTACAATATAAAATAAATACAGACACTGGAAATGACAATCAGTTAGCTTTTATTTGTGATTTTAACTTTCAAAGTTCTGATCTTAATTTTTTTTTTAATAAATATTGGCAGATTTTAAGGAATGATGACATTTTAGTTAAATACTACCAGATAAGCCTCGTATTGTATATGGAGATATACCCAAACACCGGGAATCATAAACGTCTGGTTAAAAACTGTACACAAAAAGAAATTTTTCACATTAAACAGGTTATTACATGCCTCTCAACAAGAGTGATATACTTGATTAAATGTCCCTGTGGCCTGTTTTATGTAGGACGCACAAAATTAAACATAATCACGACCCTAGGGGTACGGAATTCATTGGGATTCAAAAAGTAGTGCTAGATTGGAGAGGCGAGGATATGATTAGAAAAATGGGACGGACTTAAAGGAAATGGATTAAGATGGATAATAATGACTTCGAACTCTGCCATTTTTTTATAAAATTATTTTATGTCAATATATATGAATATGTTCCTTAACAATCTAAACTGTAATTATTTGTTTTTGTTTTGGAAAATAAATGTTGGGTCTTATATTTATATATGATTTGCAAGTTTAATATTAATATACCAGTTTTTTTAATACCAATTAAACTTTGAATTCACATTTCTTAACAAACTGTAAATCTGATACTGATTATGTTCAATGCAGCCAAATGTCCAAGTTGTGATCAAAACAAAACGTAAACAAAACCAGGCATTTGCGCTATATGTCTGTCCAACCGTAATTCACCTCTTTCATATTAAATGCACCCACACTTATTATATATAATTTTATTCAGGGGAAACAGGGCTTTCATTTAACATCAAATATTTAGGTATGGAACATAATTTAATATGAATAAAATATAAAAAAAATGGGAGAAAATAAGATTTTAAGATAAGACAAAAAAAATAAGATTTTTTTAGTTCTACGTGACATTTTAACTGTGAATGTCAAAATACTGTTTGCTTTTACTGCAATAAAATACACATATTTGTATTCAGCGATGTCTCACGTGTAAAACAATACCCCCTATGTACAGGTTTTATGATGTTTTGGGAAGTTACAGGGTCAAATATAGCGTGTTACTTTTTTCAGTTTTTTCATATTGAAATTCGCCAGATTGATTATGTTGCCTTTAACACCATATGGTAGCCCAGAAATGAGAATTACCCCCGTGTTGGCATACCATTTGCAAAAGTAGACAACCCAAGGTATTGCAAATCGGGTATGTCCAGTCTTTTTTTAGTAGTCACTTAGTTACTGGCCAAAGTTAGTGTTAATATTTGAAAATGCAAAAAACTAATTTGAACGCCAGTGTTTGTGACTAATTGGCTACTAAAAAAGACTGAACATACCCAATTTGCAATACCTTGGGTTGTCTACTATTACAAATGGTATGCCATCATGGGGGTAATTTCCATTCCTGGGCTAACGTACGGTCTCAAAGGCAAAATAACCAACCTGGCAAATTTCAATGTGAAAAAACTGAAACGCAAGCCTTATATTTGACTCTGTAACTTTTGAGAACATTATAAAACCTGTGCATTAGGGGTACTGTTATACTCGGGAGAACACAAATATTAGTGTTTCAGTAAAACGTATCACAACAATTATATCGTCAGTGTAAGTTCCATTTGTGTGTAAAAAATTCAAAAAATATCACTTCCACTGACGATATCGTCGTTGTAATACATTTTACTGTTTTGAAACACTAATATTTGTGTTCAGCAAAGTCTTCCGAATAAAACAGTATCCCCCATGTACAGGTTTTATGGTGTCTTGGAAAGTTACAGGGCTAAATATAGTGCTTGCAAATTAAATTCCCTGAACTTTCAGCCTGGGTTGTCAGGCAGGTCCTGCAAATTGTAATTAATAAAATTACCTAATTATGTAAAATGATTACATAAATATATACGTAGAATTATTATATAAATACGTGTGTATATATATGTATATGTATATAATTTTTTTTAATTATTTTTATTTATATATAGGTATATATATAGTGATATATACGTATATACTTATGTATATAGATATATATATTATTTTGTTCTACATGTATTTTGATATCAATATATATATTTTTTAAAAATACAGAA
This sequence comes from Pelobates fuscus, assembly GCF_036172605.1. Taxonomy (NCBI): domain Eukaryota; kingdom Metazoa; phylum Chordata; class Amphibia; order Anura; family Pelobatidae; genus Pelobates; species Pelobates fuscus. The sequence continues at coordinate 263,551,612 of NC_086318.1, read as the reverse complement.
CGAAATTACACAAGTATATATGATTTATTATTTTTTTAATTTTATTTTTTAACGTTTTTACATAGTTTTTTTATTTTATATTATATATAAATATAGTCAATATCATTGTACGTATACTTTGATATGAATATAGATATATAATTACATATATATATATATATATATATTAAAATACACTTAGACATGTTTGTGTATTTATGTGTATATGTGTATATATATATTTTTTTATACATTTCTTTTTTTTCAGACAGCATTACCGGCACTCCCCCTGCTGGCAATGCCCCAGAGGGGCCGAAGAGGAAGGAGGGGGACTCCCTGGGCTCCCACGCCGGCGACCGGTTAACTACATAAGGACGGCATAGAACGCCCTGTGGTCTTAAGGGGTTAAGAGGTTAAGGAATTGCTTTATTTACCATTTATACTTGCATTGGGACTTTTGCATTATATTTATTTGTTATCAAAATAAAACCTTTTAATTCAGTGACTGTGTCTGTATAAAATCTCTGCATACCGAGCCCATTCACCCCAAACCTGTGACACTATGCCTATACAGTTCCAGCATCTTTACTGGCACAATCCCCTAGACTCTATGATACACTCCCCCACAGATTCATAACTTTCAGTTTCCTCCCTTTACTCGATTTTAAATTTACTCACAACAAGTAGAAAAACTGTAGGTATAAAAATGAATATCATAGTTTTCCTGTGTCTTTTTGACATTGACCAATGAATGACCTGGCAACATCAAAGTGAATCTTTGTCAAGTCCCAAAAATTAGAGACAGGAATAAATTAGTGGTTAAAATATCTTCCTTCTCTCATTAAAGATACTATTATTATTCCCCTAACTATCTTCATGAGCAATGGCTCATAAAGATATAGCTAACTATTTTAAATGTAACCATTCCCGTGCAGATTTATACCATTGTTTTTGCACACGTAATTCCTTCTGGGTAGAAATGATTTCTTCTCTTAAAACTCTTTAGCTTCCCCCAGCTCCTCCTATAGCTGAATATTGTATACTCCCAACCCCTCTTCTGCCTCATAAAAAGTTAGCAACGATTATCTCCACTATCTACAAACTGATCCTTCATGTCTGGAGCCAGGCAAGCCCACCAACGTGGAGTCTTTTTAGACAAAAACAGACACAACATTAATTTTGAATAGCTTGGATATGTACATGGTTTAACAAAGAATCTCAAGTTCGTTTTTCTGCAGAGTTTGAGGGAAATATATTTCAACTCTTGAACTCTTACTCTTGATACAACAATGCAACTAAAACTGAAAACTTTCCTGGAATACACAGCATGGTAGAAATGTTGTAGACACCCAACCAGGCCCCTGCTGATACAAGCCCACGGGTGACCTTAAGTGCATGGACTACCTGGTGGGACTCCTTAGAGTGCAGGGCCCAGCTGCATCGGCGGAGTAAAAAACAATTGTTGCCTTGGGCCCCCGAGGAGTAACTGGACCTGGGGCAGCTGCCCCTTTTGCCAATGTTAAAGTCTATAGGGATCCCAGTGCCAGGAATGCCACCACAACTACTTACACATCTATAGGGCTCCCAGTTCCCGGACTGCCACCACAACCACTTACTAGACATGTACAATTAGTTTCATACAATTCGCACATTCGGATGCTTATGAATGTCCGAAGTTCGGTAGATCAGAAGTGCAGAACGGAATGCCATTGAACCGAATTGCCGAAGCAGACACATTTTTTTACTTTTTTTACGAATTTCCAAAATGAACTGAATTTTTTGTCCATGCACATCCCTAACATTCAATTGATCCATTAGGCTGAAAAGTTACATTTTTCTTTCATTGCTGCACAGAACATAATCACTAAACTCCTGTGGCTTATTTATATGATTTTGAGCATATTGCAGCTGAATTTTCTTGTGCTTATTTGCCTGCAGTGTTGTACGTCTTGGAGTTCTGGCATGGAAACCTTCTGCATTTAGTACACACCTTACTGTGTTCACTGAAACCTCCGTGCCTGTTGCCACTAAGTCTTGCGGCAGGTCTTTTGCTGTCACTCGAGGGTTTTTCAGAACCTGCGTTCTAAGAAATCTAGTTGCAGCTATGTATAGCTTCCTTTTTTTTCACACACAAACAGCACTTTCACTGATGATATAATTGTTGTGATACGCTTTACTGTTTTGAAACACTAATATTTGTGTTCAGAAAAGTCTCCTGAGAATAACAATACCCCCCATGTACAGGTTTTATAGTGTTTTGGAAAGTTACAAGGTTCAATACAAGGCTTGATTTTCCTTTTTTTTTTATATTGAAATTTGTCTGGTTGGTTATGTTGCCTTTTTAGAGCGTATGGTAGCCTAGGAATGAGAATTACCCCCATGATGGCATACCTTTTTGCAAAAGAAGACAACCCAAGGTATTGCAAATGGGATATGTTCAGTCTTTTTTAGTAGCCACTTAGTCACAAACACTGGCCAAAGTTAGTATTCATAATTGAGTTTTGCATTTTTAACACAAACAAATATAAATGCTAACTTTGACCAGTGTTTGTAACTAAGTGGATACTAAAAAAGACTGGACATACCCAATATTCAATTGTCTGGGTTGTCTACTTTAAAAAAAATATGTACATGTGGGATGTGATTCAGATATTTATGTCAGATAACAGCGTTTCAATGTCACTATTGATACATTTTAAAAATATATATTTTGAATCAGCAATTTCCTACTTGGACGTATAGCCCTATAACTTGCAAAAAAAAGCATGTAAAACTGGGTGTTTTTAAACTCAAGACACAATTCTGAATCTATTTAGCAGTTTTTTCATTAGCTTTTGTAGATAAATAAAATATTTTTAAAGTAAAAGTCAAAAAACATGTTGTTTTTTAAATTTTTCACCATATATTTTTTTTTAAAGTAAATTTTATGACATGATACAAATAATGGTATGTAAAGAAAGCCATTCTTGTCCTAAAAAAAACCAATATATAAATTGTATTGGAACAGTAAATGAGAGAGAAGAAAATTACAGCTAAACACAAACACCACAAAAGTGTTAAAACAGCCCTGGTCCTTAACGTACAACATGGCAAAAACAGTCCAGTGGTTAAGGGTTACTGCCAAAAATAAATAAATCATGTGTTCAGCAACATCTCCTGAGTACAGTGATACCACCCAGGTGTGTAGGGTTCTCTGGGGACTAAAATACCTTATTTGGAGGGTGCGCATTCCAGTTTGCCAACTTGGAATTTTCACAGCTGGTCATCATGCACCCATGTCCCATTTGGGACATTTTTGAAGCCGGCTAATGTAATTTACGCCCATCAAACCATATGTTTTTTGAAAAGTAGACACCCTAGGGTCTTTCAAATGGTGGTATTTTAACACTTTCATGCACTAATTCTACCACCAGTCTTTGTCAAGCCTTTGGGTAGTCCTTTTTTTGTGTTATTTTCCACACACTACTTTTTTTACATTCTAATTTTACATTCTACTTTAGGCATGGAGTCTTTTATCCTGTTAGGTGTTACTGCCAAAGAACACCCCAATATTTGTGCAACATCTCCTGGGTACAGTGATACCATATATGCATAGGTTTGTTTGGTTTGGGTTGTTTGGGGAGGGGGGATGCCAAACTTCTGTGTTTTTCAAATTTGACATGTCTTCTTTGCCTATCTTCTTTTTGGGAGCCTTTTTAGATATCCCAATTTATTTTCTTGCCATGAGCGTGCATATATTTGAAAAGTTGACACCCCATGGTATTGTATATGGAGTGTTTTGATGCCTCTGATGCAATCATTTTAGTCAAAAAATTGGAGAAAATGTGTGGTGGTAATTTTTCAATTTTCATTTTTACACACACATTCGTGTGTGATTTAGGGGAGCCTGTTGTTGGTTACTGCAAGAAAACACTTTGAGTTGAAATTGAGAGTATTTCTTCTGATTGGCCTATCTTTAGTTTGGGGCTTATCATGTACCCCAGTTTTATTTATTGCCATGCAAGTGTATATATTTGAAACATAGAGACCCCAAGGTATTGTATATGGAGTGCTTTGATGCCTTTGATGAAACTGTTTTAGACCAAAAAATTGGAGAAAGTGTGTGGTGGTAATTTTTCATTTTTACACACACATTTCTTTTTTTGAGTGTAATTTAGGAGAGCTTGTTGTTGGTTATTGCAAGAAAGCACTCCAGGTTGTTTTCTGCAAGGCCTCCTGAGTACACCCATAGGGTAAACATAACACACACAAAAAAAAAAATGAACGACAAATGTTACATATTTTTTTTTTTTTTTAAATGGACCAGTGTGTGGTACCGTTTGAAGCAGTTCCCAATGCAGAGTCCAGGCTGACCAAGGCAATCAGGACAGTGATATACGGTATATTTTCTCTGTCCCCTCTTAAAACAGACTCTGCGTCTTTTGGGGGGATTCTGCTTTGCCGCAGTAGGGGGGATTTTAAAAATAAAATGTGTAGCCCCAACTCTGCTCTCTCCCATCACCGCCCAGAGAGCAGGTGCATCACGGTACAAAATCCCCAAAATGATCTGAAGCTAAAACTGTAAAAAAGTCAGTTGCATTCCGGGGTTTGCATTTTTGCACAACAAAAAAGCGCTGTGGGTTGCAATCTGCATTAAGTAGATTGCAACCTTTTTGTACCAAGCCTTTTTCTTGCGTATAATTAGGTAGGGCTGCAGCAGCTGATCTGCCAGATCAACCCCACCCATATGCCGGTTATAGGACTTGATGCAGACTGGCTTCCTTGTGCTCTCAGCTCTGCAACGTACAGAGACCTCCACAGTCCTCTCAGTGTGGATGGTGGTAAGAAGGTACACATCAGGGGTCAAGTCCTGGGGAAAAAAGTGTGGGAACTCACCCAAGATTCCTGCCCCCCCCTTCCCCCCCCCCCTTAAAAAAAAATTACACTCCTATACATGCAGTACAGGGTGTGTATAATGAATGTAGTGTGTTTGTAGTGAATGCAGAGTATGAATAATGAATGTAGTGTGTTTGTAGTGAGTGCAGTGTGTATAATGAATGTAGTGTGTTTGTAGTGAGTGCAGTGTGTATAATAAATTTAGTGTGTTTGTAGTGAGTGCAGAGTGTGTATAATAAATGTAGTGTGTTTGTTGTGAGTGCAGTGTGTGTATAATGAATGTAGTGTGTTTCTAGTACGTGTAGAGTGTGTATAATGAATGTAGTGTGTTTGTAGTAAGTGTAGAGTGTGTATAATGAATGCAGTTTGTTTGTAGTGAGTGCAGATTGTGTATACTCAATGTAGTGTGTTTGTGGTGAGTGCAGAGTGTGTATAATGAAGTGTTTGTAGTGAGTGCAGTGTGTATAATAAATGTAGTGTGTTTGTAGTGAGTGCAGAATGTGTATAATGAATGTAGTGTGTGTAGTGAGTGCAGTGTGTTTGGTGAATGTATTGTGTAGTAAGTGCAATGTGTGTATAATGAATGCTGTTTGTTTGTAGTGAGTGCAGAGTGTGTATAATGAATGCAGTGTGTTTGTAGTGAGTGCAGAGTGTGTATAATGAATGCAGTGTGTTTGTAGTGAGTGCAGAGTGTGTATAGTGAATGCAGTTTGTTTGTAGTAAATGCAGAGTGTGTTTAATGAATGCAGTGTGTATAATGAATGCAGTGTATGTAGTGTGTGTGTAGTGAATGCAGTGTGTATAGTGAATGTAGTGTGTGTAGTGAGTGCAGTGTGTATAGTGAATTTAGTGTGTTTGTAGTGAGAGCAGAGTGTGTATAATGAATGCAGTGTGTGTAGTGAATGTAGTGTGTTTGTAGTGAGTGCAATGTGTATAATGAATGCAGAGTGTGTATAGTGAATGTAGTGTGTTTGTAATGAGTGCAGAGTGTGTATAATGAATGTAGTGTGTTTGTAGTAAGTGCAGATTGTGTATAATGAATGCAGTGTGTGTGCTGGATGAAGTGTGTGTGTGTGTGTGCTGGATTATGTATGTGTGTGTGCTGGATGAAGTGTGTGTGTGTGCTGGATGAAGTGTGTGAGTGTGCTGGATGATGTGTGTGTGTGTGTGTGTGTGTGTGTGCTGGATGATGTGTGTGTGTGCTGGATTAAGTGTGTGTGTACTGGATTAAGTGTGTGTGTACTGGATTAAGTGTGTGTGTGCTGGATGAAGTGTGTGTGTGCGCTGGATGATGTGTGTGCGCTGGATGATGTGTGTGTGCGCTGGATGATGTGTGTGTGTGTGTGCTGGATGATGTGTGTGTGCTGGATGATGTGTGTGTGTGTTGGATGATGTGGGTGTGTTGAATTGTGTGTGTGTGTGCTGGATTATTTGTGTGTGTGTGTTGGATGATGTGTGAGTGTGTGTGTGTTGGATGATGTGTGTGTGTGTGCTGGATGATGTGTGTGTGCTGGATGAAGTGTGTGTGTGTGTGCTGGATGATGTGTGTGTGCTGGATGAAGTGTGTGTGTGTGTGCTGGATTATGTATGTGTGTGTGCTGGATGAAGTGTGTGTGTGTGCTGGATTATGTATGTGTGTGTGCTGGATGAAGTGTGTGTGTGTGCTGGATGAAGTGTGTGAGTGTGCTGGATGATGTGTGTGTGTGCTGGATGATGTGTGTGTGTGCTGGATTAAGTGTGTGTGTGCTGGATTAAGTGTGTGTGTACTGGATTAAGTGTGTGTGTGTGTACTGGATGAAGTGTGTGTGTGTGCTGGATGATGTGTGTGCGCTGGATGATGTGTGTGCGCTGGATGATGTGTGTGTGTGTGTGTGCTGGATGATGTGTGTGTGCTGGATGGTGTGTGTGTGTGTGTGTTGGATGATGTGTGTGTGTGTTGGATGATGTGTGTGTGTTGAATTGTGTGTGTGTGTGCTGGATTATTTGTGTGTGTGTGTGTTGGATGATGTGTGTGTGTTGGATGATGTGTGTGTGTGTGTTGGATGATGTATGTGTGTGTGTTGGATGATGTGTGAGTGTGTGTGTGTGTGTGTTGGATGATGTGTGTGCTGGATGATGTGTGTGTGTGTGCTGGATGATGTGTGTGTGTGCTGGATTAAGTGTGTGTGTGTGCTGGATGATGTGTGTGTGTGTGCTGGATGAAGTGTGTGTGTGTGTGTGCTGGATGAAGTGTGTGTGTGTGCTGGATGATGTGTGTGAGTGTGCTGGATGATGTGTGTGTGCTGGATGATGTGTGTGTGTGTGCTGGATTAAGTGTGTGTGTGCTGGATTAAGTGTGTGTGTACTGGATTAAGTGTGTGTGTGTACTGGATTAAGTATGTGTGTGTGCTGGATGAAGTGTGTGTGTGTGTGTGTGTGTGTGTGTGTGTGTGTGTGCTGGATGATGTGTGTGTGTGTGTGTGCTGGATGATGTGTGTGCGCTGGATGATGTGTGTGCGCTGGATGATGTGTGTGTGTGTGTGTGCTGGATGATGTGTGTGTGCTGGATGGTGTGTGTGTGTGTGTGTTGGATGATGTGTGTGTGTGTTGGATGATGTGTGTGTGTTGAATTGTGTGTGTGTGTGCTGGATTATTTGTGTGTGTGTGTGTTGGATGATGTGTGTGTGTTGGATGATGTGTGTGTGTGTGTTGGATGATGTATGTGTGTGTGTTGGATGATGTGTGAGTGTGTGTGTGTGTGTGTGTGTTGGATGATGTGTGTGCTGGATGATGTGTGTGTGTGTGCTGGATGATGTGTGTGTGTGCTGGATTAAGTGTGTGTGTGTGCTGGATGATGTGTGTGTGTGTGCTGGATGAAGTGTGTGTGTGTGTGCTGGATGAAGTGTGTGTGTGTGCTGGATGATGTGTGTGAGTGTGCTGGATGATGTGTGTGTGCTGGATGATGTGTGTGTGTGTGCTGGATTAAGTGTGTGTGTGCTGGATTAAGTGTGTGTGTACTGGATTAAGTGTGTGTGTGTACTGGATTAAGTATGTGTGTGTGCTGGATGAAGTGTGTGTGTGTGTGTGTGTGTGTGTGTGTGTGTGTGCTGGATGATGTGTGTGTGTGTGTGCTGGATGATGTGTGTGTGTGTGTGTGCTGGATTAAGTGTGTGTGTGTGTGTGTGTGTGTGCTGGATGATGTGTGTGTGTGTGTGTTGGATGATGTGTGTGCTGGATGATGTGTGTGTGTGTGCTGGATGATGTGTGTGTGTGCTGGATTAAGTGTGTGTGTGTGCTGGATGATGTGTGTGTGTGTGCTGGATGAAGTGTGTGTGTGTGTGTGCTGGATGAAGTGTGTGTGTGTGCTGGATGATGTGTGTGAGTGTGCTGGATGATGTGTGTGTGCTGGATGATGTGTGTGTGTGTGTGTGTGCTGGATTAAGTGTGTGTGTGCTGGATTAAGTGTGTGTGTACTGGATTAAGTGTGTGTGTGTGTACTGGATTAAGTATGTGTGTGTGTGCTGGATGAAGTGTGTGTGTGTGTGTGTGTGTGCTGGATGGTGTGTGTGTGTGTGTGTGTGTGCTGGATGATGTGTGTGTGTGTGTGTGTGTGTGCTGGATTAAGTGTGTGTGTGTGTCTGTGCTGGATGATGTGTGTGTGTGCTGGATGATGTGTGTGTGTGTGTGTGCGTGCTGGATTAAGTGTGTGTGTGTGTGTGTGCTGGATGATGTGTGTGTGTGCTGGATGATGCGTGTGTGTGCTGGATGATGTGTGTGCTGGATTAAGTGTGTGTGTGTGTGCTGGATGATGTGTGTGTGTGCTGGATGATGTGTGTGTGTCTGTGCTGGATGATGTGTGTGTGTGTGTGTGTGCTGAATGATGTGTGTGTGTGTGTGTGTGTGTGTGTGTGTGTGTGTGCTGGATGGTGTGTGTGTGTGTGTGTGTGTGTGCTGGATGATGTGTGTGTGTGCTGGATTAAGTGTGAGTGTGTGTGTGTGCTGGATTAAGTGTGTGTGTACTGGATTAAGTGTGTGGATGATGTGTGTGCTGGATGATGTGTGTGTGTGTGTGCTGGATGATGTGTGTGTGCTGGATTAAGTGTGTGTGTGTGTGTGTGCTGGATGATGTGTGTGTGTGTGTGTGTGTGTGTGTGCTGGATGATGTGTGTGTGTGTGTGTGTGTGCTGGATGATGTATGTGTGTGTGCTGGATGATGTATGTGTGTGTGTGCTGGATGAAGTGTGTGAGTGTGCTGGATGATGTGTGTGTGTGTGTGTGCTGGATGATGTGTGTGTGCTGGATTAAGTGGGAGTGTGTGTGTGTACTGGATTAAGTGTGTGTGTGTACTGGATTAAGTGTGTGTGTGTGTACTGGATTAAGTGTGTGTGTGTGTGTGTGTGTGTGTGTGTGTGTGTGCTGGATGGTGTGTGTGTGTGTGCTGGATGATGTGTGTGTGTGTGTGTGTGTGTGTGTGTGTGTGTGTGTGTGTGTGTGTGTGTGTGCTGGATGATGTGTGTGTGTGTGTGTGTGTGTGCTGGATGATGTGTGTGTGTGTGCTGGATGATGTGTGTGTGTGTGTGTGTGTGTGTTTGTGTGTGCTGGATGATGTGTGTGCTGGATGATGGGTGGGATAAGCATTTTTTTTGTAACTTTATCTGTTTATATTTTTTTATTTTATTCCCCCATCCCTGCTTCTTACCTTGTCAGGGAGGGGGAAGATCGCCTGGTGGTCCGGTGAAGGGAGGTAGCCGCTGCACACAAGGGCCAGCACACTCTGTGTTGCCTCTCCAGCTCTAACTCTCGCGAAACTCTCTTGTGCGGAGCGTTGCCATGGTAACCCGTGGCAATGCTCTGACAGCCGCAGGTCTCGCAAGAGTTAGTGCTGGAGAGGGAACACAGCGTGTGATGGCCCCTGTGTACAGGTAGCAGGGCTCGAGTCCTGCAGGATCACTAGCGGGAACGGCGTTCCTGCTTTGGAAAAAGTGCAGGAACGCCGTGCCCATGCGTTCCTGAAGGACTTGAGCCCTGGTACACAGCCTTCTTGTCTCTGTACCTAACTTCCAACAGCTCCTCTTGGCGCAGAGCTGAGGTGTCCCCCCTTCGCGGGGTGCGTGTAAGTTGTCCTTGGAAACCTGCACGTTTTTTTTTTTTCTTGTGCCACAAGCTACTTTATCAAAACAATACAATAGCTTGCACAAATGGACACTTGTATAAAAATTGTCTGTATACAAGTGGTACACTTTGTTCATCAGGGTTAATATCAGGTCCCAGATAATCTTGCCACTGGTTCCCATATGTTCTGGGCAAGGGGGCTATCCTTTCCTCGTACACCCGGAAGGCCTGAGAATACCCAGTCTCGCTATCACAGAGCTTATACACCTTTACATCATACCTGGAGTGCTTGGAAGGAATATACTGCTTGAATCCCAGCCTTCCCTTATACTACATCAGGGATTCATCTACGCATATATTCCTTCCAGGTGTATAAGCCTCTGCAAACCTGGCAGCAAAGTGGGTAGCGGATTTTATACAGCCTGTCAAACTGGGGATGCTCCCCAAGGGGGCACAGGCTGTTGTCGCTAAAGTGCATGAAATTTAGAATAATTTCATCCCTCTTCCTCGACATACACTAGGAATAAATGGGGGTAGAGCAGATGGGGCTACTGCTCTAGTAGGAGCGGATGGAGGGCTTCTTTATGATGCCCACCCATCAGCATGATCAATGCCCAGAATTTTCTAAATTCTGGCACATTGATGGGGGCCTATTAATGCTTTACCAAAAAAGACTCAGGCTTAGAAGTACGGAACTGATGGGCATATAAATTAGTTTGGACAACAATTTTCCCCAATACATCATCACCCAGAAACACCTCCATAAACTGTAAAATCAGTAAAATAATAAACCCCTAAAAAAATGCACAGACAGCAAAAAAGTGCTGCTGTGCAAGAGCCAGTGATTACAGGGAGTGCAGAATTATTAGGCAAATGAGTATTTTGACCACATCATCCTCTTTATGCATGTTGTCTTACTCCAAGCTGTATAGGCTCGAAAGCCTACTACCAATTAAGCATATTAGGTGATGCGCATCTCTGTAATGAGAAGGGGTGTGGTCTAATGACATCAACACCCTATATCAGGTGTGCATAATTATTAGGCAACTTCCTTTCCTTTGGCAAAATGGGTCAAAAGAAGGACTTGACAGGCTCAGAAAAGTCAAAAATAGTGAGATATCTTGCAGAGGGATGCAGCACTCTTAAAATTGCAAAGCTTCTGAAGCGTGATCATCGAACAATCAAGCGTTTCATTCAAAATAGTCAACAGGGTCGCAAGAAGCGTGTGGAAAAACCAAGGCGCAAAATAACTGCCCATGAACTGAGAAAAGTCAAGCGTGCAGCTGCCAAGATGCCACTTGCCACCAGTTTGGCCATATTTCAGAGCTGCAACATCACTGGAGTGCCCAAAAGCACAAGGTGTGCAATACTCAGAGACATGGCCAAGGTAAGAAAGGCTGAAAGACGACCACCACTGAACAAGACACACAAGCTGAAACGTCAAGACTGGGCCAAGAAATATCTCAAGACTGATTTTTCTAAGGTTTTATGGACTGATGAAATGAGAGTGAGTCTTGATGGGCCAGATGGATGGGCCCGTGGCTGGATTGGTAAAGGGCAGAGAGCTCCAGTCCAACTCAGACGCCAGCAAGGTGGAGGTGGAGTACTGGTTTGGGCTGGTATCATCAAAGATGAGCTTGTGGGGCCTTTTCGGGTTGAGGATGGAGTCAAGCTCAACTCCCAGTCCTACTGCCAGTTTCTGGAAGACACCTTCTTCAAGCAGTGGTACAGGAAGAAGTCTGCATCCTTCAAGAAAAACATAATTTTCATGCAGGACAATGCTCCACCACACGTGTCCAAGTACTCCCCAGCGTGGCTGGTAAAAAAGGGTATAAAAGAAGAAAATCGAATGACATGGCCTCCTTGTTCACCTGATCTGAACCCCATTGAGAACCTGTGGTCTATCATCAAATGTGAAATTTACAAGGAGGGAAAACAGTACACCTCTCTGAACAGTGTCTGGGAGGCTGTGGTTGCTTCTGCACGCAATGTTGATGGTGAACAGATCAAAACACTGACAGAATCCATGGATGGCAGGCTTTTGAGTGTCCTTGCAAAGAAAGGTGGCTATATTGGTCACTGATTTGTTTTTGTTTTGTTTTTGAATGTCAGAAATGTATATTTGTGAATGTTGAGATGTTATATTGGTTTCACTGGTAAAAATAAATAATTGAAATGGGTATATATTTGTTTTTTGTTAAGTTGTCTAATAATTATGCACAGTAATAGTCACCTGCACACACAGATATCCCCCTAAAATAGCTATAACTAAAAACAAACTAAAAACTACTTCCAAAAATATTCAGCTTTGATATTAATGAGTTTTTTGGGTTCATTGAGAACATGGTTGTTGTTCAATAATAAAATTAATCCTCAAAAATACAACTTGCCTAATAATTCTGCACTCCCTGTATAGGGATCACTGGCAAAATAGGGGTTAATGGCTTTGAAAAGAGTCTTTGGGTCTCACAATTTTACAAGTCCCACCCTAAAACTACCTAAATCTCTCTACCTAAAACACAGATGTCTCTCCCTCTTTCACTAAAACACAAGTGAAGAGAGGGAGGGAGAACCACACTGATCAGAGTCAATATTTACTAATATTGATCTGATCAGACAAATGGGGATCATAGTTAGAATAAAAGTGTTATAGGGGAAAGCTCTGATTGGATGACCCTAGCCTGCCTCTATGATGAGGCAGGCTAGGGACACCCCCAGAAGTGCCCATGATGCACTGCCTTTAGAAAGGCAGCTCCAACTTTGAAACCACATGGCTTAGGGGTGTTAATACATGTATTTTGGGGGGTATATTTCATGTTTTTATTGGTTTTTATTTTTTTAAATCTTCACTGAGTACATCAACCCCTCAAGGCACTCAGCACAGGCAGAGCATCGGAAGCCTGCCCGATGGCTTCCCATGCTCTGCTTTACTGCCGGGCACCACGTGGAGCAACCCGGAAGTGATCGTACAGGGGGGAGCGATCACTCGGGTGCCCGGCAGTAAGGAAAGGTATTGCACGATGGTATTGCAATACCATCAGAGCGGCAGTGCTTAAATTTTCCACGGACGTATCAGGCACATCCGCGGTCCTTAAGGACCATTTTTTTGTCAGACATACCTGATACGTCGGTGGTCGGGAAGGGGTTAATAATGCAGGCCCAGGTAGAAGACTAGGGTCTGCAGGAATTCAGGACCTCCTCTGGATTAAGAGAAAAGGATAGAGAAAAAACATATGCAGAAAGGAATAATTGTGAACAACATAGGCGTGTGTGAACTGTTTACATTGTAAGGAAGAGACTAAGGATGATGTATAAGGCTAAAATGATAACGCAGGCTTATCCCTCCAGCACATCCAACCGTTGGGCTAATATGGTTCATATTTTATATCTGTCATCAGCATGCACTGTACACTGGCAATAAATGTTAGGGGAAGATAGCTTTCCTCTACCTCCCACACTGAACCTCCTCCTGTGCAGCCAGTTGTTTTTTTTCCAAACCCACCCTCTGTCCGCTCACTCCTTCCTGCCCTCCACCACCCCACTCCCTTCCCTCTCTGGCCCACAGCGGGTACATGCACTCTGAGCTGGCAATAGGTCCAGTTATAGGCATCCTTATGAGAAGCCTGTGATTGGGCCTTGCAAGGCCTCTGTGACGTGTAGACAGCGCTGTATTGCAGGTAAGTAAAACCTTTTTTTACAGCTTTTATTGTAAATGAATGGAGAGGGATCATAGTGCCAAATGGAAAATGATTTAGGTAAACTAGAAAAATGGTCAGAGTTGTGGCAACTGACATTTAATGTGGATAAGTGCAAGATAATGCATCTTGGAAGTAAAAACCCAAGGGCAGAGTACAGAATATTTGATAGAGTCCTAACCTCAACATCTGAGGAAAGGGATTTAGGGGTGATTATTTCTGATGACTTAAAGGTAGGCAGACAATGTAATAGAGCAGCAGGAAATGCTAGCAGAATGCTTGGTTGTATAGGGAGAGGTATTAGCAGTAGAAAGAGGGAAGTGCTCATGCCATTGTACAGAACACTGGTGAGACCTCACTTGGAGTACTGTACACAGTACTGGAGACCAGGGCTCGAGTCCTGCAGGAACGCGTGGGAACGGCGTTCCTGCACTTTTCCCACAGCAGGAACGCCGTTCCCATTACTAGTCCTGCAGGACCCAGGGCTGGCACAAGCGGCTGCCAGAGCAGGGGGAGCACAAATCCGAATCCCCTGCCTCTGACTGGGGACTCGGATTTTTAAACTCACCTCTCCCCCTGCAGCCAATGGAGTCGTCCGGCCTCTCCTGATGATGTCAGTAGGAGGGGGCGTGACTTTCTCTGCTCTTCTCACAGGACCGCTGGGGAGCAGAGGAAGCCACACCCCCTCCTCCTGACATCATCAGGAGAGGCCGGCTTACTCCACTGACTGCAGGCTGCAGGTTCCAGATACAGTCCCACCCCTCCTGGCCCAAGGTAAGCCTCAGGGAGGGGGGAAGGTACTTTAGTTTTTTTTTTGTTTGTTTTTTATCCCTTTCCTCAGGCCCTGCCCCCCTATTTAAGGCCCTGTCCCCCCTCCTCAGTCCCTGCCCCCCTCCTTAGTCCCTTTCCCCAGTCCCTGTCCCCCTCCTCAAGCCCTATCCCCTTACTCAGTCCCTGTCCCCCTCCTCAAGCCCTATCCCTCCTCAGTCCCTGTCCCCCTCCTCAGGCCTGTCCCTTTCCTGAGTCCCTGTCCCCCTATTTAAGGCCCTGTCCCCCTTCCTCAGTCCCTGTCCCCCTCCTCAGTCCCTGTCCCCCTCCTCAGTCCCTGTCCCCCCTCCTCAGTTTCTGCCCCCCTCCTCAGTCCCTGTCCCCCTATTTAAGACCCTGTCCCCCCTCCTCAGTCCCTGTCTCCCTCCTTAGTCCCTTTCCCCAGTCCCTGCCCCCCTCCTCAAGCCCTATCCCCTTACTCAGTCCCTGTCCCTCTCCTCAGTCCCTGTCCCCCTATTTAAGGCCCTGTCCCCCTCCTCAGTTCCTGCCCCCCTCCTTAGTCCCTTTTCCCAGCCCCTGTCTCCCTCCTCAGTCCCTGTCTCCCTCCTTAGTCCCTTTCCCCAGTCCCTGCCCCCCTCCTCAAGCCCTATCCCCTTACTCAGTCCCTGTCCCCCTCCTCAGTCCCTGCCCCCATCCGCAGGCCTGTCCCTTTCCTGAGTCCCTGTCCCCTTATTTAAGGCCCTGTTCCCTTTCCTCAGTTCCTGCCCCCCTCCTCAGTCCCTGTCCCCCTCCTCAGTCCCTGTCCCCCTTCCTCAGGCCCTGTCCCCCTTCCTCAGGCCCTGTCCCCCTTCCTCAGGCCCTGTCCCCCTTCCTCAGTCCCTGTCCCTTTCCTCAGTCCCTGTCCCTTTCCTCAGTCCCTGTCCCTTTCCTCAGTCCCCTCCCTCCTCAGTCCCTGTCTCCCTCCTCAGTCCCTGTCCCCCTCCAGTCCCCTCCCTCCTCAGTCCCTGTCTCCCTCCTCAGTCCCTGTCTCCCTCCTCAGTCCCTGTCTCCCTCCTCAGTCCCTGTCCCCCTCCTCAGCCCCTGTCCACCTTACTCAGCCCAGTGCTCTTACTCAGCCCCTGCATACGAGCATCAGCCCCTGTCCCCCTTCCTCAGTCCATGCCCCTCTTCCTCAGCCCCTGCCCCTCTTCCTCAGCCCCTGCCCCTCTTCCTCAGCCCCTGTCCCTTTCCGCAGTCCCTGTCCCTTTCCGCAGTCCCTGTCCCCCTTCCTCAGCCCCTGTCCCCCTTCCTCAGCCCCGTCCCCCTTCCTCAGCCCCTGTCCCCCTTCCTCAGCCCCTGTCCCCCTTCGTCAGCCCCTGTCCCCCTTCGTCAGCCCCTGTCCCCCTTCGTCTGCCACTGTCCCCCTTCGTCTGCCCCTGTCCCCCTTCGTCTGCCCCTGTCCCCCTTCGTCAGCCCCTGTCCCACTTCGTCAGCCCCTGTCCCACTTCGTCAGCCCCTGTCCCACTTCGTCAGCCCCTGCCCCCTTCGTCAGCCCCTGCCCCCTTCCTCAGCCCCTCAGTTCCTGTCCCTTTAGTCAGTTCCTGTCCCTTTCCTCAGTTCCTGTCCCTTTCCTCAGTTCCTGTCCCTTTCCTCAGTTCCTGTCCCTTTCCTCAGTTCCTGTCCCTTTCCTCAGCCCCTATCCCTTACCTCAGCCCATGTCCCCTTCCTCAGCCCATGCCTCCCCCCCCTAAGCTCCTGTCCCTCTTCCTCAGCTCCTGTCCCCCTCCTCAGCCCCGTGCCCTTACTCAGCCCCGTGCCCTTACTCAGCCCCTGCATACAAGCGTATCATTATTTTGGGGTGGGGGGGAAGGGGGCGGGGAGTGGATCTTGGGTGAGTTCCTGCACTTTTTTACCCAGGACTTGACCCCTGCTGGAGACCCTATCTTCAGAAGGATATTGATACCTTAGAGAGAGTTCAAAGAAGGGCTACTAAACTGGTTCATGGATTGCAGGATAAAACTTACCAGGAAAGGTTAAAGGATCTTAACATGTATAGCTTGAAGGAAAGACGAGACAGGGGGGATATGATAGAAACATTTAAATACATAAAGGGAATCAACACAGTAAAGGAGGAGACTATATGTAAAAGAAGAAAAACTACCACAACCAGAGGACATAGTCTTAAATTAGAGGGGCAAAGGTTTAAAAATAATATCAGGAAGTATTACTTTACTGAGAGGGTAGTGGATACATGGAATAGCCTTCCAGCTGAAGTGGTAGAGGTTAACACAGTAAAGGAGTTTAAGCATGCGTGGGATAGGCATAAGGCTATCCTAACTATAAGATAATGCCAGGGACTAATGAAAGTATTTAGAAAACTGGGCAGACTAGATGGGCCGAATGGTTCTTATCTGCCGTCACATTCTATGTTTCTATGTTTCACACACACACACTAACACTCACACACACACTAACACACACACACTCACTCACACACACTAACACACACATGTTTTTTTTTTATTTAATCCCCCCCAGCCTCCCTACCTTTTGGAGTGCTGAGGGGATTCCCTGGGGTCCAGTGGTGCTGCTGGGCTCCTAGGCGGCCGGTCAGGCTGGCCGGTGCGCGAGGGAGCACTCTCCCCTGAGTGCTTCCTCTTCAGCTCCCTCGCGCGCCGCGTAGGGATGCCGGCGCCGGAAGATGACGTCATCTTCCGGCTCCGGTATCAGTGCGGTGCGCGAGGGAGCTGAAGAGGAAGCACTCAGGGGAGAGTGCTCCCTCGCGCACCGGCCAGCCTGACCAGCCGCCGGGTGTAAGCAGGGCCAGCCTCGGGGGGCCCTGAGGTGGCCGGCTCCTGGGGCCCCCAGGAGAAGAGGCTGGCCCAGTGGGTACATACAGGGTCGCAGGGGTGGCCGGGCCCCCTGGTGGGCCGGGCCCGGTCGCAGCCGTGACCCCGGCGACCCTGGTATGTACGCCACTGCCAGTGGCGTACATACCAGCCGCGACCCCTGCCAGTGGCGTACATACCAGGGTCGCAGGGGTCGCGGCTGCGACCGGGCCCGGCCCACCAGGGGGCCCGGCCGCCCCTGCGACCCTGTATGTACCCACTGGGCCAGCCTCTTCTCCTGGGGGCCCCAGGAGCCGGCCACCTCAGGGCCCCCCAAGGCTGGCCCTGCTTACACCCGGCGGCCGGTCAGGCTGGCCGGTGTGCGAGGGAGCACTCTCCCCTGAGTGCTTCCTCTTCAGCTCCCTCGCGCACCGCACTGATACCGGAGCCGGAAGATGACGTCATCTTCCGGCGCCGGCATCCCTACGCGGCGCGCGAGGGAGCTGAAGAGGAAGCACTCAGGGGAGAGTGCTCCCTCGCGCACCGGCCAGCCTGACCGGCCGCCTAGGAGCCCAGCAGCACCACTGGACCCCAGGGAATACCCTCAGCACTCCAAAAGGTAGGGAGGCTGGGGGGGATTAAATAAAATAAAAAAAACATGTGTAAGTGTGTGTTAGTGTGTGTGAGTGAGTGTGTGTGTGTGTGTGTGTGTTAGCGTGTGTGTGAGTGTTAGTGTGTGTGTGAGTGTTAGTGTGTGTGTTAGTGTGTGTGTGAGCGTTAGTGTGTGTGTGTGAGCGTTAGTGTGTGTGTGCGTGTGTTAGTGTGTGTGTGTTAGAGTGTCAGTGGCGTACATACCAGTGGCGTACATACCAGCCGCGACCCCTGCCAGTGGCGTACATACCAGGGTCGCAGGGGTCGCGGCTGCGACCGGGCCCGGCCCACCAGGGGGCCCGGCCGCCCCTGCGACCCTGTATGTACCCACTGGGCCAGCCTCTTCTCCTGGGGGCCCCAGGAGCCGGCCACCTCAGGGCCCCCCGAGGCTGGCCCTGCTTACACCCGGCGGCCGGTCAGGCTGGCCGGTGTGCGAGGGAGCACTCTCCCCTGAGTGCTTCCTCTTCAGCTCCCTCGCGCACCGCACTGATACCGGAGCCGGAAGATGACGTCATCTTCCGGCGCCGGCATCCCTACGCGGCGCGCGAGGGAGCTGAAGAGGAAGCACTCAGGGGAGAGTGCTCCCTCGCGCACCGGCCAGCCTGACCGGCCGCCTAGGAGCCCAGCAGCACCACTGGACCCCAGGGAATACCCTCAGCACTCCAAAAGGTAGGGAGGCTGGGGGGGATTAAATAAAAAAAAAAAACATGTGTAAGTGTGTGTTAGTGTGTGTGAGTGAGTGTGTGTGTGTGTGTGTTAGTGTGTGTGTTAGTGTGTGTGTGTGTGTGAGTGTTAGTGTGTGTGTGAGTGTTAGTGTTAGTGTGTGTGTGAGCGTTAGTGTGTGTGTGAGCGTTAGTGTGTGTGTGTGTGTGTGTGTGTGTGTGTGTGTGAGTGTTAGTGTGTGTGTGTGTGTGTGTGAGTGTTAGTGTGTGTGTGTGTGTGTGTGTGTGTGTGTGTGTGTGTGTTAGAGTGTGTGTCTGCTAGTGAGTGTCAGTGAGTGTGTTACTGTGTGTGTCTGTTACTGAGTGTGTTTGTGTGTTAGTGAGTCTGTTTGATGTCTGTTAGTGAGTGTGTGTTTGTCAGTGAGAGTGTATGTTTTGTAAGTGAGTGTGTATGTATGTCTGCCGCTGAGTGTGTCTCTGTCAGTAAATGTGTGTGTCTGTTAGCTAGTGTGTATGCATTCGTTCGTGAGAGTGTGTGTGCCCGCCGCCATGTGTTGCTGCCCCAGCCCGCACAGAGTAAGCGCGAGGGGGGGGGGCCCACGGATCAATTTTCGCACCGGGGCCCCATGGGTCATGTGTACGCCACTGATGAAGAGATAGTGTAAGACTCTAACTATAGAAATGAGTGATCAGGAACCCAGATGACATACTGCCCATCAATGATCTGCCTTTATATAGAGGTCACCTTTAATGTTACCAGATGTACATAAATCATAAGTATATTTGCATAGTTGTATATTAATACTATATTCAAAAGTTCTCCTATTATGATGTCTACCCTTTATAAAGTAGAGATGTTTAAGATCTATAAATACAAATACCGGTATTCTTTATTAGTAAAAAATAATAATAAATGAGATTAAAATCAAGCAAACCTGATGTAATTTGCTGCACAGTAGTATAGCTTTATTTTAAAGGGCCCCTTCGGAACTCATATTTTGTCAAAAGAAAATGTAGTACATATTACAAGATTTGTTTTGCATATACTGCTAATAATCTGTACAAATAAGAGATACGTTTTTTTTCCTTCTACCCTTCCTACCCACACTGCCTCTCTGACTTTGCTTCCAGTTTCTTAGACAGCTAGCAGAAGGAAAACAGCTACAAATATATAAAAATAAGTCCTGCGCTCATACTTAACTACTCCTGGGTGGCAGCAATGACTATAGTACACACCAGTTCCAATATATAATATAAAAAACAAAGAAAATAGTTACTTGCGCACTATCCCACAGCCCTATGCACGTTTAAATAGCTGGAGGTTTTTAATATCACTCCAATGGCCACTTCAGTGTAAGCTCACCTGCCAATTCACAGAAAGCTCTTAGGTGTACACTTACAATTTACCTTGCTTCATATAGCTTCAGGTAAAAAACAAAACAAAACAAAAAAACTCTATTGAGACAAAGAGAGGTATTTTTCTAAACCCCTACATACGTTTTAACCCTTAAAACTCTAATCTTTGTTTTTTTATGGTAGGAAAACAGCTGTAAGTTTAATACATGACATGCCTAGCCCCAGTGCATATGGTTTAAAAGCATTAAAATTAAGTTACATTACTCACCTGCTACAGCTCCTATGCACATTATTATGATTAAGATCTCCAGGAATATAATGTCCAGACCCACAGATCCTCTTTCACCAGCGGGAGATCCACTGGTGATGGTCATGTTGACCTGCAATCCTACCAGGCTGCTGGTATTGTTGCGTGCATTAGTAATGAAGGATATCCCCATTTCTCCATTTGAGCTGTTACACATCCAGTGCTCCTGTGTGCCTTGATGTATATGCGTTTCATCTGTACCATTAGCTGTGACCTTTTCTAGTACAGTGGCCAGGATCTGCAGAGCCATGATGAGAAGATGAGGTTTGTGATACACTGGTAACTTCGCAGCACCAGTTTAAGTCACCAAACTGAAGTGGATGCAGATTCTGGGTAAAACACTGCAGGAAAACAATGCTTTAATTACACATTTTATTCGTATCATCAAGATGTGTTTTAGATATAACACATGTTTTCAATAACATCTTTACTAATTTTATTTTTTGTATCAATAATAAAACATTGTAATAAAAGTAAAAGTGATAAAATATTGTAACAAAAATATTGTAAAAAATAATTGGTCTTCAATAATATATAAGCAATTAAATTACAAAACCTATTGGTAAACCATGAAGGCAGCAGTAGAAGGGGCTCACCAGTAGGGATCAAGAAGATATAAAAAAAAAATCAGCAAGGTGCCACAGGTCAGGGTTTAACCTCCTACAAAACCGCATAGCTAGAGACTGCCCTTGACCTAGTGCATGGAATGCCAGACACATGGGGAATGTTCTAAGCCAGGCTGGGCATTACAATGGGAAGACTGTGTTAATGGGCTGATATGAATGCAGACTATGTATTAGCTACTCACCAGAAATAGGTGTGCTGGATCCTGGAACCACTAGGCAATGTCCATCCAAAGGGCACCATCAGGCATCTCGACATCCACAAAGTGTAGGTAAGAGAGGAACATTGATCAAGCCTTAATGTAGACCTGGCAAATGTGGTTCCTTGTATCATTCTTGATTGACTCCTCATCAGCAGACATCCAAAGCAAAGCTATCCATCCTCTGTACATTTTCTGCATCCTATCACTTGCTTTCAAAAATCCCCTACATTCATTAACTGTTTTTTTTTTTTGTGCCCCTAAGTAATAATACTTAATCAAGATACATTGTTGAGAGACCTTAACTGTTAATCAGATTTGAATAGTAGAAAGGTGAGAGCACACTAAAGGTTAAACAATTCTCTCCTCTCCCTTTTGTTGAACACTAACTCTTTTTATAGCCTTATACCTCTTAAGCCAGTTACTTGTGCTTGATCCCAATCTGCATGGTTAATGTCAACTCAATCCTCTGCTTTGTAAACCCAGATTCATGGCTGACAGGCTGCTTTGACGAATTCTTTAGCTATTTTCATTGTTTAGTTTAGGATACAGTCCTTCCTGCTCAGATCTTCTCCTCCAGGAACTAAAACAAGTATCCTATCCCTGTTTGGCAGAAGTCCCCAGGGCTATATGTTCCACCTGCTCATTTGCACTGCATAAACTAGCAATTTCATGTCAAACAACTAGTACAGCATTTAATGCAAGAAGCTCATTCAGTACTGTACCATCTGTTTCTTCTACGAAAAAAACACATTAGATCATTCAAGCACATTGTCAGAAAAGAGGAGAACAGGATCGGGTACCAAATTACACACCCTCAGCCTGATTAAAATAAAAACCTTGTTTTATAGTTGTTGTTTTTTTTATTTTTATTAAAATGATTTAATGGTCTTTTGTATCTTTTGTCACTGTTCACTTTTATATGAAAATACAATATATATATATATATATAAAAATAAAATGTAGTCCATAAGTATCTGTGTGAAAGTTAGAACAAGCTATATCCCCCGTCTTGTTTATGGGGCTTATCTGCTCTATTGTGATTTGTGGAATTCCAAATTACAGTTATTTGTTGTTCGATCTGGGGTTCTTGTTATGACTGAGTAAGAGTTAATTCCCCTCCCCCTTCTTTTTCATTATCTGTCATATGTTTTTGGTACCATAGCCTGCCTCCTTGATCCCTGCTTTTCCTAACATCTATTTCATTAATTTTATGCGAGTATATTTTATACTATTACTTTATTTCCAATAAAAATTAGAACTCCCTTACCTTAAATTAGCCCCACTTTAGGTCTCCTTAACTGTTAGGAGCTCCTGGTTTGTGTATTATTGAGTTTGTCTTGTTAGGGTCATTCCCTGTTAAGGGGAGCATAGTTACAGGTGACCTTGGTGCGGTTGTCCATCAGTCCTTGGTTACCTCCTGGGCTGAGAGACAACATCCCCAATATTCCCTTTTCCTTTTGTTTTGTTTTTATTATATAAATAGTAAATATACTTACATGAAACTGTCCTTTACAGTATCCTCCATTGTCCTTCTTCAGGGCTATCTGCACCAATTTGAGAGAAAACCACTCACTTTCTCAAGAAACACAATATGGGGGGCATGTGTTTTGGTCTAAACAGCTTTAATAACAAGTAAGAGAAATGTTGGAGAAGAGTTACATGAATATAGTGAAGGCAAATCGTGGTCAAGTACCAACCAGAAAGCACCGGCGGATCCAGAGCCTTATCTCAGGAGGGGCACTCATAGATTGTTTAAAGAAACAATCCAGGCACAATAACCACTACAGCGCTCTGCAGTGGTTATGGTGCCAGGAGTGCTGTGCCCCCCCCCCCCCCCCCCGAGTAAATAGTCAAACTGTTTAAGAACAGTTTGACAATTTACCTGGGGTCTGCCAGGATAGGGGCTGTAGTAGGGGATAGGGCCTCTAGTAATATGTGTGTGTGTGTGTGTGTGTATGGGAGGCACTGAGTGTGTGAAGGATGCAGGGTGGGTATGGGAGGCAGTGTGTGTGAGGGGTGCACAGTGTGTGTGTGCATGGGAGGCAGTGCATGTGGGACAGTGTGTGTATGGGTGTGCAATGGGAGCACTGTGTGTAGGAGGGGCAGTGTGGGTTTGTGTGAGGGGTGTAGTGTGTGCATGGGAGTGCAGTGGGAGCACTGTGTGTGTATGGGGCCAGTGTGTGTATGACGGTGTAGTGGGGGCAGTGTTTGTATGGGAGTGCAGTTGGAGAAGTGTGTGTATGAGGGTGCAGTGTTTGTGTGGGTGCGCACTGTGTGTATGGGGGTGCAGTGTTTGTATGGGGGTGTAGTGTGTGGGGGGGAAGTGTGTGGGGGTGCAGTGTTTGTATGGGGAGAAGTGTGTGTGTGTGTGGGGGGGTGCAGTGTGTGTGTGGGGTACAGTGTGTATGGGGAGAAGTGTGTGTATGGGGGTACAGTGGGGAAAGTGTGTGCATGGGAGGATGTGGGTGCAGTTTGTGTGATGGGGCAGCGTGTATATGGGGGGCTGTGTGTGTGTGTAGTTGAAGGAGGGGGCAAAGTAAAACAAGTGGGTTTTTTTCGTTTTTTTTAATTAAAAAAATATTCTTTATACCCCCTCCCTTCTTACCTTTGGCAGGGAAGGGGGATATTGGCTTATTAAAGCTTATTGGCTTATTCAAGTTTGGAAATATGTTGTCGACTTACAACAAATTGCTATATAATACATTCAGATAGTGGTTTTTATTTAGCCCTCTCGCAATAATGATATTAACAAGAGCTTATCAGACATACAGCCCCATAATTACGTTCACACAGGGTTATTCACTAAAGTAGGGGTCACATGAGGGCCACTTGCCATGGCTGTGTATGGATGCAGGACAGCATTATATTTGTTGCTAAAATGGAATAGATTATTTAATGATGATAGTGGTAATAATAACACACAGGAAAGGAGCCAATTTCTCAATTCTGATCTTTTAGCAGTTTAGTAAATGGCCCTCTAACTTGGTTTCCTTATGTGGGTTTGCCAAATTAGGTCTCTACTAAATAGCTGAAATATCAAAATTAACAAAAGCTAATTTCTTCCCCCCCATGTCCCTTCCTTTTCTCATTTATTTCACCTTTCCCCAGGGATATCCCCTCTCTTCGTGTGCCCATTTCTCCCTATCACTATCTCCCTTCTCTAGCAGCATTTCTCTTCTTTTTTTTTCTGGTAGAATTTCATTGCCCTTTATAAAAAAAAAAAAAAAACACTACACTAATCTGTATTCCTAATGCTATAGTGTCCCTATCCCTACTCCTTCCTAAGGACACTGCACCCAGGCCACTTCATTGAGATGAAGTGGTCTGGGTGACTATAGTGTTCTTTTAACAGACTTGTCCTTTTTTTTTTTTTTTTTTTATTCTTTATTTTTGTTGTGCATGTTGTTACATAGCATCGACATACGCCACAACAGCGTGTTCAGAGATGTATTCAAGTTATACAGTGATGAGTTGCACATTTTTATATAGTTATAACAATAACAAGCTTGGCTACGCAATGAAGTCGTTAGAACAAGGTGAAATAATCAACGCTTAACAGTGCTAGGTTAGGTACATTAGTTATGCTGCCACAATAGTAATATGGTATTATGATTAATACTATAAAGGTAACAGGCGTGTGTGATATGTGTGCTGCTTGCGCTGTACTTGTGTAGGCTGTTGTGTCGTGAGAAGCAAATAACAGTGCATTATTGTGCCTACAATGTGAGGTGACTTCGCTACATAAGCTAAACGTAAATACAGTCTTTTTTATCGTAAGTAACCAAACATAAAATTATGCTTGGAAAAACAACTAACTCGGGGTCTGGTTGGTGCTTCCACCTTCCAGGCCTCTAGTTTGAGTGTAGCGCTATATAGATCTATTAAGAAATAAGTATACGTAACTCACCCCTCTTATTTGCTTGTTAGGGGGTGTACATAAAAAATAAAAGAAGGGGGGTGGTCTGACGCTGGACTGAGATGGCTGCCTAATTCTGTGGCTCCGTCCCTTGCCGCCCTATATCCACTACAAACCCAAGTTTATGGCTTCCATGGGTCGCACAAGACGCACCCAGATGACACCCTCAACCCCTAGAACCCAGGGAGAGACCCTACCGGGATCGATCAGGGCGTACCTCCAAACACCAGCCGTCCTGGCGGCCCGCCTCGAGGACTCTAACATGGCGCCGGCCTCGCCAGGATCTTCTATATCGGAAGCGGGATCCACACCGGACCCAGGGGAGAGGTCGGGGCCTCCGACCCCAGACTGGTACGCGCTCTTTGCCTCCTTACCTAAGAAGGAAGATCTGCAGAAAATGGTGGAGGAGGTGAAGGGCGCGTTGCAAACCGAAATTGCAACGGTCCGGGCTAAGATGGTGACTCTGGAGGAGAGAGTTAGCACCCTGGAGGAGAGAGATTCCCGCGCAACAGGCGCAAATTCACCCACCTCCCAGCAACAAGCAACGCTAATAAATGACATGCGGCTACACATCGAGGATTTAGACAATAGGAGCAGACGACAGAACATATGGATGAGGGGCATACGGGAACACCCAGAACAAGAAAATCTGCAGGCACTGCTTACCCGCCTTTTCAATATGCTCCTGGGGCGCCCACCAGATGCCAGAATAGCGATGGACAGAGCCCACCGTGCAGTACGCCCGCGCCCGCCGCCAGACGCCCCGCCGAGAGACATCATCTGCCGGGTACAAGATTACCAACTCAAGGCCGACATCATGCTGAGGGCGCGGGCGGAGCGGGCCTGGCGATTTGAAGGCCAGATGGTGGAGCTCTATAACGACCTCTCGCATCTAACGTTGCAATCCAGGAGAGCACTCCGCCCGGTCACGCAAGTACTGCAGCAGGAGAGAATTAGATACCGGAGGCTGTTCCCCTTCGCCCTCCTGGCCCGAAGGGGGAACGCTGAAGCGATCATCCGCACTCCAGAGGATGTTCCGGCCTTCACAGAAGTACTGGGCCTCCCACGGATCCGAATTCTAAATTGGATGAACTGCCCCCTCAACGAACGGAACATAGGGCAACCGGTTGGCAGAAGATACCCGACGGAGGGGGATGCAGGGATGGACGCATCCGCACATCCCCAGGCCGGGCCAGAAGAGTAAGCAGCAGAGTGCAGGGGGGCCCTGGCATGAGAGTGGACTGAGATCTGTGTGCAGGGTATACAGAACTGAGACTAAAACTTTTGATGCACCCTTTTTTATTGTCCTTTTTTCTTCTCTCCCTTTCTCTATCTCACTTTACATTCCGTTTCTTTAGCTCTGGGTCGGACTTTCCCCTCTGAGCCTGTCTAACTCTTCCCCCTCTGGGGGGGTGTTTTTTTTTTTCTTTCTTCTCCTCTATACCTCTCTCCTCTATCTCACGGGTGGGGTGGTGGGGGGGTAAGGGAGAGGCTCATGTGGGCTGTAGACCTCCATCCGGGGGGGAAGGGGGGGGACCCTCGGCCTCGGCCAGCTCAGCTTACAACGGCAGTTGAGAGGCAGTCTCGGGAGAGGGGGGGAGAGGGGAGGAGGCATCTTCCAGTTACCGGGATCGGGCAGCGGAGGTGAGGGGGAGGGGGGAACCCATGGCCCCGATCCAAGCAACACATCTGGGGAGTTGGGGGGGGGAGGAGGAGGGGAACTGGAGCCGGAGAGAGGAGTGAAGATACTAGGGATCAATAGGAGGGAGGGCGGGGAGAGCTTCAGCAGGGGGGGGGACCCATTAACCGCACGAATCTGGCGGTCCTCACTACCAGCGGGCAACACCCCCAGACTCACTCACACACAGGCATCGGGACTCCCCAGAACCAGACTAATAGCTAACACCACAGAACCAGGCTCAGAAACAGAAAGCTCACATGCCTACACAAAACAGACAACACGAGGGTCCATCACAGGGCCCGCCATAGGCTCACAGCACAATGAAGTCACCTTATGCGGGGGCACCCTGCAGTAGAAAGGGAGGGGGCATTAAAGAACGCAAACACGGACACACATCTAGGCAACTACGAACACCAGGCACAACGAAATACGACCAAAGGGAGGCTATATCGGGGGGATTATAAGGGACACTAAAGAAGAAACCTAGGGGGAGCGGACACTAGAGGGAACACACTCATCTACCGATCAGGAATGACAGCGTCAACTGCGCACAAACTAGGTAGCTCAGATGGGACTACCTCAACACGACTCACACGGAAGACCAGACAGGCCCCCTTATATTGGTGCACAGCAAATTAGAACGGGGGGGACCTACAAGTTAGCGACATGGGGCACTAGGGACGGACGGCTTTGGTAGACATATTAGGGACACAGACGACACCCCACGGGCGCACTGCCGAGAAACTGAGACTTGAGGAAGGGGGGACCAATACCGGAACCCCACTGTCAAGTCCAGAGGCACATTGCCCATATTTCAACCGCTTGAAGCGGAACAACCGCTACCACACGCATATTAATTGGCTAACTGAGTAATAGTCGACCTTAACTACCTAACGCCCGACTGGGCTGACCTCGCCCCTGTCTCCCGCATTGTGGTTTACGCCCTTGTGTTCTGTCCTCTTTCACAAGTTCTCTGGTGGTCCTCGGAGTTGCCACGCCACCCCCGGAGCTCTACCCAGGGGATATGTCTCACGGGGGGGAACGGATAATGTCGAGGGGAGCCTCCCGCTCCCCGGGAGGGGGGAGGAGGGGGAGGGGGACTGGTGGTGTATACTCTGAACACGAGGGGTCTGAATTCTCCGCAGAAAAGAGCAAGGGCACTGCGGGAACTCAGGGCGATGAAGGTCTCGGTGGGGTTCTTCCAGGAGACACACTTTCGCTCAACCCAGGCACCAAGATTCTCCAATAGGCACTATCAGATGGGATTCTATGCAAATAACCCAGATGCAAAATCAAAAGGGGTGGCGATCCTCTTCGCGAGGGAAGTACCCTTCCGAATGGTGGCGGAACAAGCGGATCCGCAAGGGAGGTACCTCTTCCTGAAGGGCACAATACACCAGGCACAGTACACGTTCGCCAATGTATACCTCCCGAACAAGGGGCAGACGGCCTTTCTGAAAGCTACTCTAGAGGCCCTAGAATTATTTGTGGACGGCACGGTAGTACTGGGAGGGGATTTCAACGTTCCAGTGAACCCAGAGATGGACACGTCCACGGGGAGGACGACGCTCCCAGACCACGTGACACGGGGAACCAAGGTTCTCTTAAGAGATCATATGCTTATAGACTGCTGGCGGGTGATCAACTGCGATTCCAAGGATTTCACCTTTTACTCAACAGCACATAAATCCTACTCCAGGCTGGACTACCTATTTCTTCAGCATCGACACTTAGACAACCTCCATTCGGCACATATCGCACCAATGACATGGTCGGACCACGCGCCAGTCCTCATGGCCCTTAAACATCCGTGCCCATTCCAGAAGCAGTGGATATGGAGATTGAATGAGGCGCTGCTGGAGGACCCAACAGTGTACGCGGACCTGACTGCGGCCTCGGAACAATTTTTTTTGGAAAACGCTACTCCGGAAGCGAACCCGTCAGTAGTATGGGAATCATACAAATGCACCATCAGAGGGCTTCTGATCAAGCACGGTGCGCATCAGAAAAAAAGACGCACCCAGGAAATCGCGGAACTGACGACCCAAATAGCGCATCTAGAGGCACAACACAAGGGCACCCTAGACGAGGAAGTATACAAGCGCCTGACGGCGGCCAGGGCGCGACTGCAGTCCTGCCTCACCTCTAAGATACAATTCCAATTTAGGCTAGTCAGGAAAGCCTTTTACGAACATGGCAATAAGTGTGGTAAGCTACTGGCTAGGGCCTTACGGGCCAAAAGGCAGAGATGCTTTGTCCAACAAATAAACTACGGGGGGAAATGTCATACAACTCCCCAGAGAATAGCGGAAGCTTTTAAATCATACTATGCTTCCCTCTACAATTTGCCACCCACGACGGGAGACCCGGAAGCGGACAGGAGGGAGGTGCTAAACAAGAAACAGGAATACGTGACCCGCCACCTCACCTCCAGGCTGAGTGGGGAAGAGAGAGAGGCCCTGGAAGAACCCATTACTCTGGAGGAACGGCTCCAGGCAATGGAGCTAGCAAAGACAGGGAAAAGCCCAGGACCAGATGGGTTCACCATACAATATTATAAGAAATTCGCCAAGGAACTGGCACCACAGCTGGTGAAGGTTTTCAATGCGCTCAGAGAAGGGGGAACATTGGAACCCAACATGCTCCTGGCCCATGTGGTGGTACTCCCGAAAGACGGGAAGGACCCGCAGGAATGCGCCAGCTACAGACCGATCTCCCTGTTGAACGCCGACCTCAAACTCTTTACGAAGATGTTGGCACTCTGCATCCAACCCCTCCTGCCAGGGCTCATAAAACCGGACCAAGTAGGATTCATCAGGGGAAGGGAAGCACGGGACAATACGGTCAAGGTTATCAACTTGATACACGCGGCGCAGAAACGATCGGTCCCAGCACTGTTTATATCAACGGATGCGGAAAAGGCGTTCGACAGGGTAGATTGGTCGTTCCTCATGCTGACGCTCCGACAAGTGGGCCTAGGGCCCCACATGATGACTTGGGTGCAGGCGCTCTACAGTAGGCCGACTGCCCGAGTATGTGTAAACGGGATTTTGTCTCAACCATTTAACATCTGTAACGGGACCAGGCAGGGGTGCCCCCTGTCACCTCTGCTCTTCGTCCTCAGCCCGGAGCCATTTCTCAACGCAATCAGGGGCAATGAGGGCGTGCGGGGGATCAGTGGATCCTGGGGAGATTGTAAAGTCTCAGCATACGCGGATGACCTCCTGTTCTCCGTGACGGCTCCACATACGTCCCTGAGAACGATCCTGCAGGAATTCGACGCTTACTACCACTTATCCAACCTAAAAATAAATTATGGGAAATCCGAAATCCTTAATGTTGGCTGCAAACCACGGCGGTGACAGAGCTCCGAGAGGAATTCCCCCTTCACTGGTGCAGAGAGGCAATGGGATACCTGGGGATCCGGATTTCGGCCAGACTGCCTGACCTATACCGACTAAATTTCAAACCACTCCTGGGTCGCATTCAGAAGGACCTGCAGCAATGGACGCTCCCACACATAACATGGCTGGAGAGAATAAATGTCCTGAAGATGAACGCCTTGCCCAGATTCCTGTACCTTCTCCAAACGATACCAATTGATATCCCCAGGGAATATTTTCTCCAGGCGCGCAAATCGTTCGCCCAATATGTGTGGAACGGAAAACAGGCCAGACTGAGATATGAGATTCTCACACAACCAAAACACAGAGGCGGCTTGGGACTACCAGATCTGAGCAAATACCGTCAGGCGATCCATCTGCAGAGGATCCTGGAATGGACCCAGGCGCCCCAGGAGAGGCTATGGATCAGGCTGGAGGGCAGTTTTGTCAAGGCCCCACTGACAGCGGTGCCCTGGATGCCGAAAGGTACTGAGGGGGAGCTACCACATGACCACCCAACCATTGCCGCGACACTGAAGGTTTGGAGAGCAATGACCCGGCGAACAGAGATGGCGCCGCAGGTGTCGCCCCTATACCCTATTGCAGGAAACCCTCAATTCGAACCAGCGGACTCCCCGCAATTTCTGACGTCATTGGGACTGCCGAAACAGTGCAGATTAAAACACGTGAACATTGAAGGGCGCATGATACCTCTAGCGGATCTGCAGGCAACGAATGCCACGAGCTTCATGACAAAGTTCAGATACCACCAACGGGCGAGGCACGTAGCATCCATCCCTCATGTGGAAACAGCAACCAGACAACTAACTACATATGAAACGCTATGTGATCAAGACACCCCACCGGCGCACTGCATCTCGGCCTTATACTGATACCGGAGAAACTGACGGAAGCCAAGCACAGAGAAGTGGACACAGGTTTCTTCAGGAAGGAAGAGATTCTTTATTCGATTCACCGACCGGGGCTCAGAGGGACTAATGTCACCAAAATACAACAAGATCTGAGCCCAGAACTGACTGTGTAAATGCATAATATAGACATATAGCTCCTCCTATAGTTAACTCTACCCACATATACTCTTTACCCAATCAGCTGAACAAAGCCTAACTTCCCTTACCTGTTAGACCACATGGCTCACCCAGAACAATGGAGGAGGGGAAGTGTTTTCAGTTTCTACATTCCTGCACTTGCTCAATACAGTGTTGATTGTATCTTAGCTACGTGTAACTGACTAACTGATACACCAACATTTATACATATGCCACATGGCAATCTTGTCCTAGTAAATTTATTTTTACTGAGATTCCACCACATTCCCCCCTTTGATGCTTCTGATATTTCACAATTCCAGATGCATCACTTAACCATAGTTTGCTTACACCTCAGGTTGCCATGAATCAGAACAGACCTCGTAAGCATCTTAGCATCATTACAAATTCCTTCAGCACTCCTCATTCTGAATATATTCTCTCTGGGCTAAGGGTTCATACTTGCAAACAGCCATTACATGCGCAGCTGTTTTCCTTTCTGTCGTGCTCTCTATGACACTCTGTATGGACCTAATTACCAATGGAACCAAACATGGTAGAAAGAGACACACTATAATCAACATGACTCCTCCTACCAATGTCTTGATCCCTCCAAGCTGCTCGTACCTACTTCCAAACCAACTACTAGAATTGTACCTGTTCCAGGCTTAAGTCGGTACATGCGTCAGTTTAGCCATGTGGCTTGTGAGATCAGCCACTGCCTGCCCTTCATCATCTATGTGCAGACAACAGTTGCTGAGATTGAACTTTCCACATACACCTCCTTCTATTTGCACTGGAAGTGAATGGAGGACTTTATCAACAGCCCAACTGGTTTACCTGGTAAGAAGGCTATGTGCTTTACAGAGGAATCCATAATTGCCTAATGGTAGAATGAGGCTTGAATCCCTGTATTAGAATACAATAACACTTCATGGGCATACAGTTTGGCTGTTAACCAGTTCCCTCACATATTAAATCCCTCCTATTGGCAATGAAGCGCGCTAAGGTAGCCAGTGCCACTTATTATCTTCCCAGCTACCTACATTCAAGGATGCTAGCTTCTTTTTATGATTCACATAATAAACTTTAACTCCCAAGGTCTCTCCTGTTTCAATTGGCAACAAGAAGAAGGATGGTTTGAGCATACCTAATACACATGCCCCTTCCCAGTCCTGTGGTAACTCCGAATAGGCTTTCTTACCACAGATCCAGTACAAATTTGCTGGGGCTTTCCAACTAGATGTAGCAGATAGGTCAAACCACACATCCTTTAAATTGGTATAAATTGCAAACGGATTAGGTGGTTCTGAGACATTTGAAGCTGACCACCAAGTTGTATCTTTTGTACTATCATTATAAGCTTTTTGCCCTAGACAAGTTAGTTCTCCTACAGATGTGTTAAACATTATTCCTTTTCTTGCTATGCAAACATAACCTATAATGGAGGTCTTTAATCGGTTTAAATCGGTCTTTAATCAGTTTGAGAAGATATTAACTGTTCAACTGTCTCAGAACCGGAATACATTACCTCCTTTGCTTCCCATGGCCATTG
This sequence comes from Pelobates fuscus, assembly GCF_036172605.1. Lineage (NCBI taxonomy): Eukaryota > Metazoa > Chordata > Amphibia > Anura > Pelobatidae > Pelobates > Pelobates fuscus. Next base: position 263,519,011 of record NC_086318.1, on the reverse strand, counting down.
GTCTCCCATGTTAGTACCTCCACACACATAGCAGTTGGTTACATTAAGACTACCAGCAATACTCTCGGCTAAATCAATAAACAGGTTCTTAGCATTATGGGGGATCTTATTTTCTACACTCATCTCTTCATAAAAAGAATGGAAAACCTGATGAGTTTGGGATGCTACGGTATCGGTCTCTATTCATATAAATAATATTGTCCCAGGATCCAAACCTGTTCCATATATCTGGAACCCAAATAAGTTCCCAAACCTATCTATGAATTGTTCTGGGTCATTGATAAGTATATGGACTGGGTTACACTCCCTAGACTTACAATATGGCTTGGTAGGCAACTTAATGACGATCATATCCTTATCTACTGTCTGTCCCCAGGTTGCCCACCCTACACAGGACCAATACGGACAATAATTATATCTTTATTTGGGCACGTTGGATCCATATATTTGTACTTACTACTGGGGCAAATATATTTATCATTAGTAAATACAAATACAAAAAGAGAAGTCCTGCGCTAAAGCAGCAAGGACTACAACACACATCAGCCCCAATATATAGTAAAAACCAAAGAAAAGAAAATGTTACTTGCGCCTTTTCCTTAATCCCTATGTATATTTAGACAAATGGAGGTCATTTAGTTGCTCCAATGGCCATTGGAGGGATGCCCGCCTGCCAACGTCAAGGCAGACCCCCCCCTAAGCGGGTCCTAACACTGACCCTTCAGCCTGCTTCCTTGAGCTTCTGGCAAAGATATCTCTAATGAGACAGAAAGGGGTATTTTTTTATATACACCCCTTTACTTATTAACCCTTAATAGGGAACACATGGGATGGGTAGCAGCATTGTAACCAGGCTGTGTGATACAAAGTAAATACAAATACAAAAAGAGAAGTCCTGCGCTAAAGCAGCAAGGACTACAACACACATCAGCCCCAATATATAGTAAAAACCAAAGAAAAGAAAATGTTACTTGCGCTTTTTCCTTAATCCCTATGTATATTTAGACAAATGGAGGTCATTTAGTTGCTCCAATGGCCATTGGAGGGATGCCCGCCTGCCAACGTCAAGGCAGACCCCCCCCTAAGCGGGTCCTAACACTGACCCTTCAGCCTGCTTCCTTGAGCTTCTGGCAAAGATATCTCTAATGAGACAGAAAGGGGTATTTTTTATATACACCCCTTTACTTATTAACCCTTAATAGGGAACACATGGGATGGGTAGCAGCATTGTAACCAGGCTGTGTGATACAAAGTAAATACAAATACAAAAAGAGAAGTCCTGCGCTAAAGCAGCAAGGACTACAACACACATCAGCCCCAATATATAGTAAAAACCAAAGAAAAGAAAATGTTACTTGCGCTTTTTCCTTAATCCCTATGTATATTTAGACAAATGGAGGTCATTTAGTTGCTCCAATGGCCATTGGAGGGATGCCCGCCTGCCAACGTCAAGGCAGACCCCCCCTAAGCGGGTCCTAACACTGACCCTTCAGCCTGCTTCCTTGAGCTTCTGGCAAAGATATCTCTAATGAGACAGATATTTATCATTAGACCCATACGTTCTCTCCTACTTAAGATCCCCACATACATTCCACGGCTTTGTACCACTTGATATCGCTTTACATGCATCAAATAGCAGAACACCCGAAGAATGTACGGTTTCTAATACAGTCTTATTTATTAGGGTCCCCTGTGGATCTCCATTCCTGAGGGTCAACCAAATTGTACGGGGTTGATACTCTGGATTGAAGCACTTAGGTTCTCCTACTCCTAAATGGCATACACTATATTCTATACCTAGGTATCTACACCTAGACACATATCCCTTACACTCATATTGTGAATGCCAAATTAGGGTCTGGGAAATATGATTACCTGTTATAGTAGTCTTAATGCAAACCTCACAGCTAGGAGTGTCGGTACCTCTACCTTCCTGAATATAAAAAGACACAAAAATATACATTATCAAAAGCACTTCTTTCGACGTCTTCATCCTCAGTCTTCGTCCGTGCGATGGCACCTCAGCTTCTAGGATGTAAGGGCTGCAGGGAATGGAGTTCTGCTCTTCTTCACAGAGGTCCCTTCGAGATACCCTGGCTATGATACGTGGGTGAGTGGTCAGGCTTTATTATGGCTGTCAAAAACACTCACTTGTAGATCTTTGTTGATGTTCCCTTTTAACAATATTATTGTAACGGACCGTTTCAGCATAAAAGGGGAAAAATCCGTTTAGGCGATAATCCCCTTTTGTGGAGACAGGCACAGCTACTGCAGAACACCACACTCCCGATCTGGATACGAAATAACACTCCGAACTGGAACAGCTGAACAAGAAAAGCCTACAATCGGCTTACACTCTTGGCAGTCAGCTTACAATCCAATCCCCCCCAAGAACGAGACGACACTTCATTTTGAGGGTTAAGCAGGAACACAAGACTGGGACACCCAGTCTGGCTTTTATTACCAACAAGTACATACAGGACACTCCCAGGGGGAGGATGAAATTAACCAATCACATGGATGTACCTCCCACACATTTCCTCCCCTTAGATTAACACTTAACACAATTATACTGTACACCTTTTTCCCCAATTCCTGGATGTACCCCAAATACATATGCTACACCTCCAAAACAGGTATCCCCTGATAGCCCTTATTCAGGGGGACAACATATGCAAGAATCAGCCCATTCGGATAAATGGTTCAGGAGTTATGGGACTTTAAAGTATTGACCGACCGCATAGGTAAAGTAGCCGAAAACAGTTCCATGCATTTTGGCCCTGCGGTCGGTCACAAACAGGTGAATGAAACATGCGAATTACTGGTGTTATAGAGACTAAGGGGAGTTCGTATGAATCCCCTAGTTCGTACGTTTCTTTCTACCGAACAGCGGGCCGTTCGGTAGTTTCCCCACGAAATCCTGGAAGTCTGGAGGTCTCAGCGGTGTTTGCCTAGTCGAGTGTCCAATTTCAGTTCCAGACACTCGACGGCAAAACACCGCTGTTCGGTAGTTAAAGATGGCCGCCGCCACGTGTTGGTTTCCTGAATGGCGGCCACCCAGAGGACAAAGACCACACTGCACTGATTGCCAATTACCCGTTTGCAACATTGTTGCAAACGGTAATTGGAGGCACACTTAGTCCTGGGTGGTCTGGTTGTTCGGTAGTTTCCTCAATACAAGGAATGGAGTGATTCTACCGAACAATCAGATGAAGGCTGCATATATATATAACCCAGGTTAACTGCATACATAAATACATATACAATATACAGGCAGTACAATAGGATATGCTTCACAGTCTTAAAGGGACAGTAGTCCCAAAATGTCCATCGCTGATCTTAAAGGGCCAGTAGCAGCAATATAAATTAGTACATGCCCAAATATAGTCTTTAAAGTGCAATATGTCCAGGGGCCATAGTCAGCGGGCAGGAGGCTAGCAGCCAGGCTTCTCCAGCCCACAGTGGCGAAGTTGGTTTCGCCACAATTATCTTCGCAAAAACCACTTTTAATCCAACTCGGTCACACGCTTCAACCGGATCTTGCAAGGATTCTCTGGATCTATGGTAGCTTGTCAGGAATCTGCCGCTGTTTTTTTTTTTTTTTTTACCCTAGAGTGATGAATCCACGGAGTCACTTCTACAACCTTTACAACTGTTGGGGTAGATAAAAGAACAACATAGGGACCTCTCCACTTGGAACCTAATGGAACAGTGTTCCATTCTTTTATCCACACTTGATCCCCTGGATGGTAAGAATGAACAGGTGGATACATATTCACAGGTAATCTATCTTGTACCCATTTCTGTACCTCCTCCATAGTTTTACCCAACTCTACAACCTGCTGCCGGGTAATTCCTTCTCCCAACTGACTCAAATCCCCCCTTAAGTTACCAAGTATGGAAGGTGGATGCCCATACATAATTTTTCAGCAGTACCACAGAAACAAAAGAAAGCATCTTTGAGGTCTAGGAAGGTATAGTAGGTTGCCCCACCTGGTATTAAAGCAAGCAGATTATAGGGGATGGGTACCACTGGGTGTATATTGACTACTGCATTATTAACTGCTTTTAGATCTTGTACAGGATGATACTCATCTGATCCCGGCTTCTGAACAGGTAATAATGGAGTGTTCCAAGGGGAGGTACAGAATTTTAGGATGTCATACTTTACACACTTATCCACATAGGTTTGTATATTTTCCTTAGCCCTCTATAATATATGGTACTAACTAAGGCTAACAGGATACGCTCCAAGCTTTAATTCAATGTGTATTGGTGGAATATTGCGAGCAAGTCCTGGAGGATTATTCTCTGTCCATATTCTTGAAATGTCAAATAAGGATTCATCACTCTTAGGGTCTGTATTTGTTATTATAGAGTAGAAGTGCCATTCTTCTTCCCTTTGCACCAATACTGATATTATGCCTGGCGATCTATTAAACTTCAGAGACGTTGATCCGTTGTGTTTAAAAGTTATCTGGGCTTGAAGCTTTGATAATAGATCTCGTCCTAGAAGCTGAACTGGACACTCCAGCATATATAGGAACTGTTGCTTAACAAAATGGCCTCCTAGAATACAAGTATGACTCCTGAGAATTGGTCTAGCAGCGCTTTTCCCAGTAGCTCCTGTCATAATTATAGTCTTCCTGAAGGAGGAGCAACTAGGTTAGTTACCACAGAGTACTCAGCACCAGTGTCAATCGTGAAAGAGCTCCTCTTTCCCTCTATTGATACATCGACCATAGGCTGCACTCGGCTAAAGGGGGATGGAGCCCAGTCGGTATCAATAGTCTTCCATGACAGTGTCAGCCAGCCCGAAAAAAAGGAGCCTGACCAGTAACCAAAAATGGTAACAGTGTATTCCAGCGTCCTATACCATTGACCATTTCATCCAGTTGTATTTCAAAACTAATTTACTGTTACTAAAGGCACACAAGGCTCAGTAATTATAGTGTTATGTCAGTGGTTATGGTGTTTTCAGTGATTATGGTATTGTCAGTGGTTATGGTGTTTTCAGTGATTATGGTATTGTCAGTGGTTATGGTGTTTTCAGTGGTTATGGTATTATCAGTGGTTATGGTATTGTCAGTGGTTATGGTATTATCAGTGGTTATGGTATTGTCAGTGGTTATGGTATTATCAGTGGTTATGGTGTTGTCAGTGATTATGGTATTGTGTAATTGCTGAGAATTATCTGATTCAGTGGATTCAGTTACTGTTAAGAATTCTCCTCACAATTTTGACTGCTAATAATAAAACTGAATACAAAGAACCAGTTGGGGGGGGTAGGTAGGCACAGAAATAGGAGGGGACAGGCATCTGAGAGCCAGAGACAATTAGAGCACAGGTGGACATACCAGCTGCACCAGCTCTTGCTAAAGAATTTAGTTGAGGGATGGTCAGATGGGTCAGATTCCATTGGGGATGGACAAACCAGCTTTGGTAACCATCTAGTAACACAAACTGTTTTAACAGTCAAAATATGGAAACTGGTCATAGAATTCAAGCATAATAGATACAGCCACATGTACTAGATTTAAATCAAGACAGATTACCACAGAGGCCATTCTCTACTACATAAGGTAGACAATTTAACCCCAAAATCACACACATTATATCCCTTTTTAAAGTTATTTAGCATACATTCTAAGGGATCAACAATCTTTGAATTCTGGCGCATCCATACTTAGCAACGGAGCGTCTAATTCAAAGAAACACAACAAACACACCTCCAACAGTCACACTCGTTTCCCTGGCAACAGCACCATGTGGCACAGTTACTAGGTCAAACTCATACAACAAAACATACAGGGAATTCCCGTACACACACAGCTGTTACACCAGTCAGTAAATAACTAATACTGTGCCCTTTGGCGAAACTATACAGTCACCGACGCTATAATTCCCTATATCTGAATTACCCGTCTATAACATACCCCAGTAACATCGTCTTTACAAACAGTAGTTATAGTACGGTTAGCATTGGTTAGAGTACAATTTAAAGTCACAGTTCAATTAGTAGTGGTTATGGTGTTAAACATACAACATAGACAACAGTTATTAGTAGTTATTTACAATATCAGTAGTTATTATACATGGTTATGGTACCGTGCGCTATAATACAGTTACACACTATTCACACTCTCGCTAGACGGCAGAGCTCACGCTATCTGGCAAGATATACACTCTACTACAACAATCTTTAACACATTTACAATTCCCAACTAATCTATTGGCCAGTACCTTGATGGACTACCTAAAACAATTTACATCCGTTTTGGTTAGCCACGCTGCCCAAACACCACATATAGCGAACTAGAGGGCGGAATTTACACAGAACCCTCTTAGTCTATATACTCTATCAAAAATCTAGTGGGTTCCAAATTTACACGCCTTCCCACTTAGCCAAGATAGGTTGAGATCTAGCGGACCGAATTTACACAGACGCCGCTTAGTCTCCCGGTCCCTCCGACCTAGCGAACGTAATACACCCTAGAACGCTAGTCTAGACAAGACACCGGTGTCCGGCTAGGGCTATTTACACCAGAACCCCGCCTGACTCCAAACCAAAATTAAACGGGCTTACTAAAGGGCGTTTAATTGAGCGGTGCGCCTTCGCTCCTCCCCTCCACTGGAGGGGGCAGATTCCATACACAAATAACCCCTTATGGGCATACCGCACAATCGGTATCCAATACCCCTAGTAGGTCCAACGTCTAAAACAGTAGTCGTCTTACCTACTCGTTCCTGAACCTGGGTTCACACTCATCGATGGGGGCACCCCAGCACTTACTACGTAGAGGCCGATGATCTCCTGGACAACAGACCAGTGGTGCCGAGACGAAAGGAGGTCCACGCAGAAGTTCAGGGGTGCAGCCGTAGAGAACGTGGGCAAAGATAGACCGTCTCACGCCTCTGCTTCTCAGCTACCGTTGAACGATGAGCTTCCCGGCCCAATGCACCAAATGATACCGGAGAAACTGACGGACGCCAAGCACAGAGAAGTGGACACAGGTTTCTTCAGGAAGGAAGAGATTCTTTATTCGATTCACCGACCGGGGCTCAGAGGGACTAATGTCACCAAAATACAACAAGATCTGAGCCCAGAACTGACTGTGTAAATGCATAATATAGACATATAGCTCCTCCTATAGTTAACTCTACCCACATATACTCTTTACCCAATCAGCTGAACAAAGCCTAACTTCCCTTACCTGTTAGACCACATGGCTCACCCAGAACAATGGAGGAGGGGAAGTGTTTTCAGTTTCTACATTCCTGCACTTGCTCAATACAGTGTTGATTGTATCTTAGCTACGTGTAACTGACTAACTGATACACCAACATTTATACATATGCCACATGGCAATCTTGTCCTAGTAAATTTATTTTTACTGAGATTCCACCACAATACCAGATGCTCCTAACCGGTGGAGGGGGAAACCACACACCATACTTCACTAAATACTGGGAAAGGGACCTGGGACACCCCCTGACGGACGAGCAGAGGCGAGATATTTTTCTGAATACCCACAAAGCCTCGATCAGCACCAAACACCAAGAGGCGGGATACAAGATGCTCACGCATTGGTACCGCACCCCAGAAAAATTAGCCCTAGCAGGATGCACCGAAGACCCGGAGTGCTGGAGGTGTGACAGGGAACTAGGAACGCAGTTCCATATATGGTGGACCTGCCCAAACATCCAACCCTTTTGGAGGAAGGTACACGACATCGTCACGGAGATCACGGATGAAAGCATTGACCTCAAGCCAGAAGCTTACCTCCTTCATGTGACCACACTGTCTCCGGCCAGATATAAGAAGACGGTATTACCACATCTACTAAACGCGGCGTGCAGTCTCATTCCCAGCCACTGGAAAAGGAAGACGGTTCCCACCACGAGGGACTGGATACACAGGGTGGAAGAAATAAGAGAGGCCGAGGAACTCATACTATCAGCTGCGGGCAAGATGCAACGTTACCTTCAGACATGGTACCACTGGACGAGATGGCTCGAGCGGATCACTGAAGAGGGGAGGGGGAGGCTCAGGAGGGAGTGGAGGGACCAGCCCAGGGGGGGGTTGGGGGGCAGCGAGACCGGTAAACTCATCTCTGGACCTTACCCGGTGCTAATGCTCTTCCCTGTTTCCCGTGCCCCCCCTCTTATGGCCCTGGAGAGACCTCGAGTAACGGGAGGGGACATGGGACGGACACTGATGCGGCAGGCACACGGGGGGAGAGAGGGTACCAGCGGAGAAACAGACAGAGGCAGGAAGCGGGGGATGATGACGGGCAGGGGGAGGGGGTTGGGGGTAGGAACATAAACCAGACTGGTTGGGGAGGAGAGGAGGGTAGGAGGGTACAAACACAGCCAGCTATAGAGCCAAGAGACATTCACACCACAGACAAAGATGACAGGTTAACATGGGTAGTTACAGGACTCCAGAATGACTAACAGAAGGGTATACCACCAAATATGCACTAATGGAAGGGGAAATGGAGAACACAAACTAGACGGCTTAGAACAAATAAGAACACGAGAAACACATGCTAAAGGGGAATACGGCAGGGGCAATAGCTATACAAGCAATCGATACTCAGATAATACGAAGACACTACATTACTAGCTACACTAGGCAGCGGCTAGAACGGACGTAGAGAATACGGGGACATTCTATGGAAAGTACTCACAGAGGCTAGGAGGTGGGGAGGAGGGTCGTGTACCCGGAAAAGGCAAGCAGAGAGCAACGAATGAGCTGGGGGGAAAGTTAAAGTTATGGTTATAGCTGAAAACATGTGAGTCATGAGTGGAGACAGCTGCACTCGCTGCTACTGGGGAACACTGAATAGTGATGGTAGTACAGGAACAAAATGAACAACAAAGCAAGATACAGCTGTATGCAAAAACTGAATGGCAATCACTCGTTTTATCTAAGCTATGCAAAACGTGACACAATGTTTGAATCACCTATGTATGTAGTTATATATACTGCAATAAAAGCTTTAATAACTAAAAAAAAAATAAAAAAATAAAAATAAAAGAAATATACAAAATAATTGTGCAATATTGTATAGACCCAGTAAGTAAATATTGTGGTGAGTTCTAATTTACTCACATTTTTTAGAGCCTTTTAAGATTTTATGCTCTAAACTTCCAGGCTTCCATGTCTTTAAGGTAGACAGCTTAACCCATTTTGTTTCCCCTCCTTCCTTAAGATTCTTGCTTCAATTGTGTCTCCACAATGTGGATATGGAAAGGCAAAAGGGAAAAAAAGGGGACTCTAGGTGTAGTATTTTGGAAAACACTTTTTAGAAGTATATGGATGTTTAAAAAGGGTGCTCACCTTTTTCAGAGCCTTTTGGTCACTGGCTCTAAGTTTGCAGGCTTAGTGTCAAAATGGGGTGACACTTCCCCTTACCGGAAACAAGTGCAGGATACAGTAATATATATAACTATATTTATTAATTAGTACATTCAAATAGCAATAAAAAGTAACACTGGAACTAGAAAATAAAAAATCAAAATATAAAATAATAAGTAAAAGCTCCGTTCCTTCTGCCAAGACGCGTTTCGCTGTAATTAGCTTCCTCAGTCGGCTGTACTTGTGTGCTGCTTGTTCCGGTTTTTATTTCTTCAAAAAAGCCGCCTATACTCCAATTGGTCAATCCGTTTGTGCTGTCTTGATTGGTTGCGCGACGTCATATCCGTTCCGGTCCGGGATGTTACGTAATGTCATTTCCGTTCCGGACCGGCATTTCTGGGACTTCAAATCCCATGATCCTCTCTGGGCTTTACGTCATTTCCGGTTAATCTCATCGATATATGGAGCGATGTTAAAGTTCTTTTAGTGTCCTTTATAGTTGTTGCACTCATGAAAATATCCATAAATAGGAGAAAAAAATTAGTATAATAGTAGGGATAATATGTCACATCATTGTATATTTTAATAAACAAATTTCACATCTATATATGGCTTAAATTTACATCACAAACTCTCAATAAAGGTACCCACTGTACATCTTTTAATGGTTGATATACAGTATATAAAAAAATACTTTTGTGTATTTCTCATACATAAATATTAAAGTTTAATAGAAAATACATGTGCAGTTATTCTATATCGAATATAGAATGTGAAATGTAAAATAAATAAATAAATACATGCAGAGGTAGATATTGCTTTGGAGGAAGGAGAAAAAATCAATAAATCAGTACCATAAATAGTAAGGGGGGCCTAACAGTTTTTTGGAAAATGAAAATATATTAAATATAAAAAAAAAAATTGAAAATACAGATGAAAATGAAAAAATGATAAAAATAAAAATAGAAATAAAATTAAAAATGAAAATAAAAAATAAAAAATAAAAAAAATAGAAAGAAGAAAGAAGAAAAAAGAAAAAGGGAAAATAAAAATAAAAAATAATCAAAA